>NC_067488.1:67160150-67390150 GCF_947179515.1 Apodemus sylvaticus | reverse complement strand
CTTTGAGAGCTGAAAACAATTTAATAGCCCCACCAAGCTTCTGTCAAGTCCTTACTGCAGTTCCAGCAAAGTCACTTGCTATGTTTGAAGCTTTTCTGCAGGATCCAAGAGGTCAGACTCAAGAAATCAGTGGGACTTGCTTCATGGAAAAATGTTTTGGAAAGGCCCAGGATGAGGGCAGTGCTCCTCTTAAAGACAAAGGGATGAACGGAAAGGTGACCTCCAGGACCAAGGAGACTGGGTGGGGTTTGGCTGGTAAAGTAGTTTAGTAGGTGGGTGGATCATTGGATTTAATATGAGCTCTTCTTGGCTGCATGGAATGGAACTTCTGTTTTAGAGTTTGGAAAGCGCTCACAGGCAAGAGAAACACAGGGAGAAGGCGGCGGGAGGGAAGAGCCAGTGGCGTTATGGAATTCACACAAGGGTTTTCAGGCCTTTCCTGGTGTTGCTTTAAGCACCTTCTCTGTGCTAAGCGCCTCCTGGGGGAGAGACTGTTTTCTAATTAAACTGAGATTCTCAGACCCAGGGCTCTCATTAGAAAAACTCCTCAGAGTGGCCTCTGGTTCTGGAAAGACTCAGTGTAGCAGTATAAGGCAAAACCAGAACAAGGAAGTGGGAAGGGGTGGGTGGGAGAACAGGGGGAGGGAAGGGGGCTTATGTGACTTTCGGGGAGTGGGGGGGCCAGAAAAGGAGAAGTCATTTGAAATGTAAATAAAAATATATCGAATAAAAAAAATAAAAATTAAAAAAAAAAGAAAAGCTCCTCAGGAAGTGATCTTTATTTATTTATTTTTAAAGATTTATTTATTTATTTTATGTATATGAGTACACTGTAGTTGTACAGATAGTTGTGAGCCATCATGTGGTTGCTGGGATTTGAACTCAGAACCTTTGGAAGAGCAGTCAGTGCTGTTAACCGCTGAGCCTTCTCTCCAGCCCCCAGGAAGTGATCTTTAAATAGGAGATTATGCATGTTTTAAGCCTCTTGTTTCCACCTCTGTCCCTTTATCTAAAAAGAAAAACTTGCTTCTAGGAATCCTAAGATAGTCGTCACCCCATAAATCTGTGTATTTATTTTCTCTGTCTTAAATGTCTCTTTTGGCTGCTTAGCCTATGGCGAACAGTTCCTTGTAGGGAGCCAGGGTTGGGAGAGGAGTGTGACACCCAGAAGCAGGTGATAAACGGGTCCTGGCCCTGCCCTCTGGAAGCTTTTAGACAGAAGGAATTTAAAGGACTCACCCAGACCACACCAGGCAGAAAGGGAAACCAGTTCTAACCGAGCATGGGGGCTGTAAGTGCTGATGGGATGGAGAGGAAGGTTGGAGCATCAGTCTGCTTAGGAAATGCTTCTAGAAGCAGGGGAGAAAGGCTGAGAAGTGGTGGGGGTCAACACTAGATAGAAAGGAGAGAGAAGGCCTTCCTTGTAAGTCAAGGAACTTGTTCAGGTCAAAGGCTTCCCCTTCCACGAGGGTGAGTCTGAATGTGGGGGGCAGAGGTTCAGGGGTGGGGATAGCAGAGTTGAGGTGATCCTTTGACAGCTGAGCTCTGGACTGATGACAGACATGCAGACAAGGGAGGAGTGATCTGAGAACTGCTTCTGAGGAAGGCTTGCCTCTACTGTGTGGAGCGAGCTGTCACATGGTGGCTTCCCCTGTAGGTTGTTGTTTACTCCCTTCGCCTGAGTCATAAAGATGGTATTCAATTCCTGTGTGTTTGGCTCTTCTCCGATATCATACTTTATAGGTTCACTTTCACTAGTCTCTAGAGAAAGCAGGAAGGGTCTAAGGACTACCCCAAAGTATGGAGCTGAGGGAAACAGCAGTCTGTGTCTACAACAGAATGTCTCATGCAGTTCCTGTATTGAAGCTTAAGGGCAGAGAACCAGGTGTATCACCAAGCTCAGTTTGTGCAAAGCCCACTTAAAAAATTACTTTTTCCTATGTTACCTCTTACATACATCCTTATTTTCCCTCCTTACTAGACATAACTGCTTTAGTGTATTTGGTGAGAACATATCAAATTCATGCTGTGTATTCAGTTAGCCACGATCATCCATTCAATAAATAAAAGGCACCTGTCTTGTGTCAGACACAGGGACACAGATTACACAGATTGTCTTTTTTCTTTCTCTCTTTGTTTTTGAGACAGGATCTTTGTAGTCCCAGCTGGCCTGGAACTCACTATGTAGGTCAGGCTGGCCTTAAACTCACTTGCCTTTGTTTGCCTCTGGAGTTCTGGGATTAAAGGCATGCCCACTGGCTTGTTGGAAATATAGAATTTGGCATATACCCAGAGTGAGAAGGAAAGACTATGGCACAACTGGTTTACATTTTTCACAGGGAATATATATCTCTGGAGAAATGTATATGCATATGTATATGTATATGTGTATGTGTATGTGTATGATATATGTATGTGTATATGTGTGTGTATATGTGTGTGTGTGTGTATGCATGTGCGAGCACTGGAGAGATAGGTCAGAGGTTAAATGCTTGTCACACATATCTGATGACCTGGAGCTGGAGAGATGTCTCAGTAGTTAGGAAGGTATATTGCTTTTATAGGGGACCCACGTCTGGTTCCCAATATCCATGTTGGGTATTTCACAACTGTCTATAACCCCAATTCCAGGGGATCCAACCCATCTCTGGCCTCTGGAGACACCTATACCTATACTCATGTGTATATGCTACACTACACTAAACTACACTACACTACACTACACTACACTACACTACACTACATACACACACACACACACACACACACATAAATAACAAAAATAGCTTTTTCAAGAAAGACTGACAATCTGGGTTCATCTTGTAAGAACACTAGCAAGCAGATGCAGTAGGTTACACACCTATAATCCCAGGTAGCTTCTACAGGGAGATGGGATGTACAGACAGACAGAAGAATTTCCAGGAGCTGTTGGGCTAGCTAACCTGGTGTATTCAGTAGTGAACAAGAGAGACCCTGTCTCAAATAGGGTGGGAGGTGAGTTTGATCCCTGAGGTTGTCCTCTGACCTCTACACATGTCTGTGTGGCAAAGTTTACATCTGCAGTCTGACTTCTTACTGCCTGTAATAGAGCCTTGGTGGGTGCCCTTGCGTGATTCTCTTCGTGTGCTCAGAGGCTCCTTGGGTTAGGAACACTTGCCTTGATGCTGCTTTGGGTGATACCCAGCCCCCACACCAAGCAATAGTGATGGTTTATATTTACTCAGTTAATTCTGGTATTGACCCTAAAGCAAGTATTGTCAGTCCATTTTCCAAGGAAAGAAATGAAGCCAGCCTCAGTGGGTCTAGGGTTTCCAACATGTTTGGTACTAGTGTGTTTAAGGGTATCTAGAGTCAGAGTGTTGAGATATAAAGTGTTTTCTTTTTCTCACAAAAGGGCAGCCAATAGTCACCAGACTTTGATAGTAGACATTTATAAACATGAACTGATTTTTCCAAGATGGGGGACTTTGGATCAGTTTTTTTAAAAAAATTAATTTAGTTTTTTAAACTGTAGCTATCTTCAGACACACCAGAAGAGGGCATCAGCTCCCGTCACAGATGGTTGTGAGTCACCATGTGGTTGCTGGGAACTGAACTCAGGACCTTTGGAAGAGCAGTCAGTGCTCTTAGCTGCTGAGCCATCTCTCCAGCCCAGATCAGTTTCAGTTTTAATATTAACCTTTGATAGGTTGCATTATCTATCTATCTATCTATCTATCTATCTATCTATCTATCTATCTATCTGTCATCTATCTATTTATCTTTGTTAAATGTATTTATTTTGGCCAGGCAAGTTGGTGTACACCTTTAGTCCCAGCACTTGGGAGGCAAACTGGAGTTGGAGGACAGAGGACAGAGGACAGAGGACAGAGGACAGAGGCAGAGGCCGAGGCAGAGGCAGGTGGATCTCTATGAGTTCAAGGCCAGCTTAGTCTTTAAATTGAATTCTAGGACAGTCAGGACTACATGGAGAAATTCTGACTCAAAAAAAACCGAATGAATGAATGAATGAATGAATAATTTGGTGTGTGTGTGTGTGTGTGTGTGTGTGTTGCTTCTCTCCTTTCATCATGTGAGACCTGGGGATCAAACTCAGGTTGTCAGGCTTCGTAGCAAATAACTTTACCCACTGAGCTATCTTGCCAACCCTGCAGGTTGTAGTAATACATCTGGCTTGGTAGACTCTAAGCTAAGTGTGCTTCCCAGCATCCGTGTGATGGCTCACAACCATCTGTAGCTCCAGTCTCTGGGGTCCTGATACGCTCTTTTTACTTCCTTGGGCACCAAGCACACACAAGGTGCACAACATGCCTTCAGGCAAAAACACCCATATACATAGAATAAAAAATTTAAAAGAAAAGAATCTCCAGAGACTGAGGAGGTGACATTTGAAAATGTTCCCTGGGTGTCTTTTTGTATGCTTCCAACCAAGGTGACAGCATGTTTTAGGGGACATCCTACCTAAGTTATAGGGCTAAGTATGATGCGTTAGAAATGGAGCAGGGTTTCAATCCTGGGAGTGAGCCAGTTCCTGCAACCCAAGGCAGCCTGATATTCCTAAAACAAGAAGCCACGAAGGCAAGCTACTCTTTATCACCTGTGTGCAGCTCACACAGGTCGTGAATTATCTGCGGCCAAGGTTTTATCACAGTTGGTTTTCAATTCACACTTTTCATTTTGATCACCTTTCTACAAGGAACATAATACCATTTATATATTTACCTGAGTCAGATTTATAAAGGTTGCTTGGTTACAGAGTATGTATCTCAAAGTCAAGTCAATAGGAATTCTGGATCATCTGCGTCTTCAGGTTTTCTTTTCTCTGTCTGCACACTTGTTCAACAAATATTTATTGAGCCCCTAACTCACAGTCCAGTGGAGGAGACAGCCAGCTGAGCTGGAATTCTGTTACTTTATGGCCAAGGGGAGGCGTAATGACAGTGCTTTGGGGGTGCATACGAAGGGCACCCCTCCCAAGGCTTCTTGTGGAAGCAGTGTCTGAGCTGGGACCTGAAAGGTAAGCTGGTGTTTGATCAGCCAAGGGCCCTGGGAGACCATTAGAGGCAGGAGACAGGTTCATGCTGGGAATGTGGCCCAGGCAGGGGTGAAGTTAGAGGAATAAGTACTGGTCAGTTGTGAAACCATCTGGAGATTAGGTTTTATCCTGATGAATTACTCAAAGCAGTTAGACAGAGAAACCACTCAGATTTAGAGATTGGGAAGGACTTGGTGAAGTAAAAATAGACTTTCTGGCTAGGTGGGGTGGAACACATCTCTAATCCCAGCACTTGAGAGGCAGCAGCAGGCAGATCTCTTTGAGTATGAGGTTATCCTGGACTACTCAGTAAGCTTCAGGCCAGCTAGGGCTTCACAGCAAGACCATGCCTCAAAAACCCTTTAGAAAGTCTCTTTGTCTTAATGCTTTCTTCTTTATTAAATTTTATTTTACTTTATTTTGATGCATATGTATTTATATGTGGCTGCCTGCAGAAGCTACAAGAGGACATTGGGTTTTCTGGAGTTGGGGTTATAGGCAGTTGTGAGTCACCCGGTGTGGGGGTGCTGGGAATCAAACTCTGGTTCTCTGAAGTAACAGCAAATGCTCTTAACCATCTCTCTGGCCCCTAGTCTTTTATTTTAGTATTTCCCTCGTGCTTCTTCCTTCTCTTCCTGTTCCTCCTCCTCTTTTTATTTGAGACATGGCCTCATTATACATTTGAGGTTGACTTCAAACTTGGTATGTAGCCCAGGTTCCAGTCTCAAACTTGTGATCCAATGGCTTCAGCCACTCAAGTGCTGGGACATCAGATGAATTGTACCATGCTTGGCGACTCTCTTTATCTTCTTTGGTTGTGAGATAATACTACTACTACTACTACTAGTAGTAGTACTACTGATAATGATAATAGGATTATTGAGTAGCCAGTAAAGGAGTCTAGAAGGCCTGTTCCAATAACCGAATTGGGTTCCTTTAGATAATATATAGAGAAGTCCGACTTTCCTTTCTCACTTCCTCCTTTCCTCTAGCCCCTCCCCCTCCCTCCCTTCTTTACCTCCTTCCCTCCCTCCCCTCCTCCTTTTCTTCTGGTTTTTGTTTTCTTCATAGAGAAAATGCTCAGAGCTTTGCACAGGCTAAGCACACACTACAAATTGAGCTACAGCTCCAGTCCAAAATATTTCAATTTTGACTTGATCTTTCTATTTTCAAAAACCCATGTTTCATGAAATCCTCTCACATCCAAAGCCTGAGTGAGCGAGAGGAATATATAACATTTTTTTTCTTCTTTTCTGTTCTCTGTTCTCATTTCCGGGACATTGCTGTGAGCTGCACATCCAAACCGTGCTCCCGGTGAGGAGGGGGCCATTTGAATAGCAGCGGGGGAGTCAGAGAAGGAGGAACCACACGCCGAGATCGTTCATTAAGAAAATATATTTGGCATATTCAGACAATGGTTTGAGCGAGTTAAAAATAACTCCTCGTGAAAAATTAATAGGGAATTATAAGTGAGTGTTTTAATACAAGCTCGAAGAGCGAGCAGGCAGATTCTGCAGGCGGTTGGTGAGTGACGTCACAGGGGGCATAGGGTGTGTACAGAGCACCTTGAGGCCTGCAGGAGAGGAGATGAGCTCACCTCTCTCCCTCGGAGCCACGGGCAGAGAGAAGAACAAGGAACTGTTTTTTTTGTTGTAAGTTTTTGAGCCAGATGACATTTCTTTCTTCCTTTCCCATCATCCTTTCCTAATGGTGGGCATAAAAACCACAGTGAATTTTGCCTGGTTCTGTGCGGTGAGGTTTATTGAATGTCAGGGTTCATAAAAGTCTTTTCTGGCTCCTCTTCGTTCTTAGTGCTAGGCCTTAGTTGGCTGTTGCGTCTGCTTTTCCAGTGTCTCCTGACCTACGGGCCAGCTCTCTTGTCTTGCAGGTAGTTAGAAAGGCTCTGCCCATCTTCCTCTTCCTCCCTCTTCACAGGACCCCTGTGGTCCTCTGTGAGTCCAATGGGAGGTTGCATTGACCTCTCTTTGCCATCAGTAGAGCTGAATGGGTAAGGAGAGCAGAGAATGAGAAGAAGGGGGCAGCTGCTGCGTATGGGAGCAGAGGGTTCCAAGAGCTGGGGTTGGGGGGAATGATATTTGTATTTTAAAATCCAGATGATATTTTAAAAATGGTTCTGTAATTGCAACGAGGCCCTCTAGGCCGTGAATTAATGTGTCATAACTCACGCCCAAGCACTGCGCAAACATCCCGCGTGTGAATTATTGCACAATAAATTCATGCCCTGTTGTGTCTTACAGCTTAATTAGTACATGAAGCTACATGAGTTAGACAAACCCGTATGGGATTATGTCATGTGGTGCGTAGAAAAGCAGAATGTTGGGAGGAATTGGAGCTTTTTCTGGGGGGAAGCATGGTTGGTGACATCCTTGGGCATCAGTGAATGTGATGTTTGGGCTGCAACAGGTGACATTCCTTAACGTGTGACTCTGAGCTCCAGTTGGTTGGTTGAATAATGACCACATACTAAGCATTATTGAGGAAAAGCACATGAAACATGAAAGGTGGCCCCTGCCCTTGAAGAGCTTGCATTCTACAACAGAAATCAATGAAAAGTAGACAGAGAAATGTGCAAAGCATCTTGGGAAATCTGAGTTGGGTGGGGGATGGTCATTTCTGGATGCAGTGGTGTGAGTAGGTTGGTGGACTCAGGGGAGACTATAGGGATGACATTTGAATTATCTGTCTTAAAGGAGTGATCAGCCATATGTAGGGGTGCTGGAGGTGGCCAGTGAACTCTAGGTAGAGCAAATAATGCTGGGAACAGCCCAAGAAAATAAACAGTGTTTGGAGCACACTGTCTGTAGCTTCAGCCTTGGGTAAGAGGGGTGGCAGGGATAGTGACCTGGAGCCAGAGCTTTCTCACGAATATAAAGCATTTGACTTTAAACCCCCTACCATCCTCTGGTTCTTGGAGTTGGTTCTTTTACTGCTGTGACTGTATCATGAACTTTTTCTTTGGTCCGTTTCCTTAGAATGTACACAACTGAGAACCAGGTGTCCTGAGTTCTAGTCTTGTCTCTGCTGCCAGTTAGCAATGTGACTTTAGGAAAGCACTGAGGTCCTTCAGTGGGTTGTGTCTTAGTTTTTTTTTTTTTTTTTTTTAACATGACAGGGCAGACTGAATGGTTTTTAAAAGCCTACTTAGTTAAACCAAACCAAACCAAAACAAAACACTTTCTCTGGCTTTTCTTTGTATTTTGTTTTTGTTTTGTTACTTAGTTAAAATGTCCTGGCACTTTCTCTGGCTTTTCTTTGTATTTTGTTTTTGTTTTGTTGGTTTGCTTTGTTTTCTCTCCTCTTAACTAGTTCTCTCTACTGTAGTCAGGCTGGTCCTGCAACCTGCCAACTCTTCACAAAAACCCATTGTTGGAATTTTAAAGATACAATAAATAATGCTCCCTCCTAATTTTGGAACCAGCTGATAATAGGAGACAGTGTTAGAGCTGCAGCTCCTGGCTTTCTGGTCCTGCTCCCTTGACTGATCCCCAGACACAGGTAATGCTGAACACAACCTGCCTCATACCACAGAGCCAGACTCTGCTTTTGTTGACGGTCTTCTGCCATGTCTGAGTAGGTTAGCATGCTCTGTCCCATGAGCCAATTGGCTCTCCAAACACAGGCAGCAGCAAAAGCCCCTAAACCAGAAGAAACAAGCTGAGCATGCTCAATGCTGTTTGAGATTCATAAATCTCAGAATTCATGGCAAAAAGGAAGGGAAGAGAAGCTGGGAGTATTTCTATATTCAGTGGGTCCTAAGCTTTAGTTCATCAGATCACCTGGAAAGCTTGTTAAAGTACAGATTGCTACAATTTCAACACTTGGGAGGAAATGGCAGGATGGTCAAGAGTTCAAGATCATCCTTGGTTATATAGCAAGTTCAAGACTAGCCTGGGCCACCACACACAGACCTTATCTTAAAAAAAAATCAAACCCCAAACAAACAAACAAATAAAAAGCTCTAACAAAAGAAAAGACAGATTGCTGCATAACTATTGCCAACACTCTCAAATTCAGCAGGTCTGAGTGGATCGTAGAATTTGCACTTTTTAAATTTCCCAGGTGACACAGAGAGACTGAACAGTGAAGCTTGTGTGTGCACATGTGGAAACGAAGTGAGAGAAAAAAAGAAACTCCCTTTTGTAATACCTTCGGCCAGCTACTGTAGGATTAAGAACATAGCCTTCTGTGTCTTTATAGCCCCTCCCCCAGCCACCAACATACACACACACACACACACACACACACACACACACACAGAGAGAGAGAGAGAGAGAGAGAGAGAGAGAGAGAGAGAGAGAGAGAGAGAGACTGTCTATCCCTAGTAAGGAGTGTGTATCTTATTTACTGCCCTCAGCACCCAGCCAAGTGTTAGGTGCATAAGGAGTTTTAATACCCAGTTGAATTGAACTGTGGCTTTCACATTTTCGCAGTACAAGAGTTCCCTTACTGTAAGACCAGCGCTATCTTGCTCTCTAAAGTCATCCTTTAGAAGGTTTCTTTGACAAATAGCTACTCTCCCCAACCTTCTAGTGTCTAGAACTGTGTCAGCTGATGATCCCAATTTCGCTTTTCTTTAGCCCTGTCTGGGTCCCTAGAACTCTCCTGTCTGTCCATCCTAGTGAGATTTTGCTCAGAGCAAGTGCTAACTGTAATCCTTCCTCTGACCACCTCCCTCAGTCTTGAGAACAGTGTTGCTCACTTAAAGAACAAGGGATAATAACCCCCCTGTAGCAAGAGGACGCCAGGAGCAACCTCCTTGGGTTTCAGTCTGCATTCCCATGGAATTTTGGGAGGGGCAGAAGGTAGTGAAGTCGAGAGACCTCTATAGATGCCTGCGTGGAATCTCTGAAGACCAGACAGACTCCAGCGTGGGCACAGTGGGCATCTTTCCTGGAGCTGTCAGGGTTTTATGCTTTGTCATAGAAGAGCCAATATTTTTCTTTTGTATTTAAATACAAGGCTTGCTCTAGGCAAGAAGAGATGGGAAGCTGCTTTCTTACTCATAGGGTTTCTGAAATATTCCCAATAAGGAGCAGGTGACAGCCATGTAACTCTACCAGGATTCCCTAAATTCCTGCCATATCCTGTAGATGTCTCTCTGTGAGACTGGTGCAAAAACCTTGTGAGAACATCTACCATTCTTTGTGGGGGAAAATTTATATCCAGTGGAGAGAGTGAGCCTGGTACTGAAATAAGAAGAACTTGTAACTGCAAAGGGATTGAGACATCCTTTTTTTGGAAGGGGAAGGTGTGAGCAGAAGAGAGAGAGAGAGAGAGAGAGAGAGAGAGAGAGAGAGAGAGAAAGAGAAAGAGAGAGAGAGAGAGGTGTTTGTCAAGAGGTACTTCCTTAAGGAGGATGCTTGTAGAACAATTTGGGAAATAAAAGAGGATAGATTGGAAGAGATATGGGACAGTAATTCTAGGCTACACAGACCTTCAGAGCCACGGAAGTGAGGCTCCTATGAAGGATGCCCTTTTCCACATTTGCTGTGGAATTTATGAGCCAGGTTTGTGTTGTGTATTGTGCCACGGAGGGAGATTTCTGAATCAGGAAGGTATGAGGTATGATTCTCATTGCTGCCTAGAGGATAGATAGACAGATGGAGTTGGATAGATGGACTCTTCCTGGGAGACTGTTACGGAAACTGCTGTAATCATTTAGATCCTCACTCTTCCAAGTATGATTCGTGGGCCAGTAGAGCAGGCCTCACCTGGGAACTTGTTAAGAGTGTAGAATCTTGGGCTGTAATTCATGCTACCGAAACTAAATCTGCATTTTAAACAAGCTCGCTGAGTGACCTGCCTACTCTTGAACCTCCAAGAAGCCCCAGGCTGGGTCACCTGGCCTGGGGTATGGACCTAGAGTAGAAGGCAGGAAGGATCTGGGAACTTTGGAATTGAGAGTCCTAGGGGAGGGGCTCAGGCTGGGAAAGTTGAATTGGGGAGGAAGGGAGGAGTGTGGGTACTGGCTCACCTCCTTGTCTCCAGGCCTCCCACACCAGTCACTATGGTCTGGCACTTTGCCTACTTTGAGAAAATGCCTGCTGTGCCCACGCTGGAGTCTGCCTGGTCCTCAGGGGCCTCCCTGAAGCAGGCATTGCATAGTTTGGGACTGTGGCCAACTTTGTTTCCCCTGTTTCATATGGATGGACTGAAAGGAACTAGAGAGGTCATATAAGTCATGCCCCCGCCTCAGGGTTGTACTGTCCCTTAATCAAGTGGGTGACAATTTGATGGTAGTAATGATGCTAATTGAGGCAGCTATGGGGGTGGAGGGATGGAGGTAGGAGTTTTTAACTGTCTGTAATGGGAACTCGAATATTTTCAACTTTCAAAGGCTTTAAGGAGAGACCAGATGACTGCTTGGTTAAGAATACAGTGGCAGGGGCCAAATTAATGCCTTTAAAAATCTCTTGTGATGATTTC
Organism: Apodemus sylvaticus; assembly: GCF_947179515.1. NCBI lineage: Eukaryota > Metazoa > Chordata > Mammalia > Rodentia > Muridae > Apodemus > Apodemus sylvaticus. The sequence continues at coordinate 67,378,668 of NC_067488.1, read as the reverse complement.
TAATGGGATAATGGCCAGTGAATATACAAGGCACAGAATTCCAGAGACCCGGTTGATGGGCAAAAGTGTTACCGGGTTGGCCTTTGAGAACTCTCCTTAAAGTCTTGAGAATTTTATATACTTTATTTACAGTAAGGATGAAGGACAAGGAAAGGCCATTGTTAAAGGGAAATGTGTCGAAGTCGAGCATAAAGAATATTTTTTTCTGGGTTAATAGGGACAATTAAGGAAAGTGGGAAGGTAAAGGCTCTAGCTGGCTAAGCATGCTGTGGATGTTCTGGTTTGGTCTGAAGGCCTCAGAAGGGGCCCTGCTCTGAAATGAAAATGTGCAAAGTGAATTATATATGGCAGTGAGTCAAGCACTTGCTGCATAGGATGGTGGCTCCAGCCTGAGCTTGGATTTCAAGAACACATATTAAAAGCCCAGCATCTCACTGTGCACCTATAACTGCACTTTGGACTAGCAGAGACAGGAAGATCCTGAGGCTTGCTGGCCAGTCAGTCTAGACCAGTCAGTGAGCTCTGGGGTCTGTGAGAGACCCCATCTCAAAACACAAGGAAGAGAGTGACTGAGTAAGAAACCTTGAGCATTGACCTCTGGTCTTCACATGTGTGTGCACATATACCAACATGTACAGATACATATAATATAAAAGAATTTAAAAAAAATTAATTTGACCCCAGGCATGTTAGCTCTTGTATTCCCAGTGTTTGGAGGCTAAGAGCAGAAGGACCACAGGTATGAGACCAAGCTTGGCTGCATAGTAACATCCTGTTTCCAGACAAAACCAAACCAGTCCTTTCTGCCTCCCGGACTCCCCAGTCAGCTCCAAGGTGTGCAATGTTTTAAGGGCATACAGATGATACAATGAAAGGAGAATAATTGATCGAAGCATTTCTCTTAAAATTTCAGAACAGGCCCTGACTTTAGGAGATTAAATTGTGTTTTGGGCTCAAATAAGCTCATGGGTTTCCATATTCTTTTGCTTTCCTTGTATCTGCTTCAGCCTCATCATGGTTTTTAGAACCTGTAAGAGAGAAGGCCAGCTCTTTTCCATAAGACTTCTTTATATCTCTGGTGCCCAGTACAAGGATGATGGTAATCGGTGAGGTTCACCGGATACTGTGCCTTCTATGTCATTCTAAATGCTTTGCATAATGGACATGAACAAGTGCAACTGTTCTGTGACATTAAGTAACACTAGCCCTACTTTACAGAGGTTGCGACTCAAGCTCTGAGAGTGCAGGTAATTTGTGCAGAGGAATAATGGAAGCCATCACTGTACTTGTGAGCGAAGTTCATGCTGCCAGGCCCCTGAGCTAAGAACTGCTCAGTGGAGCCTCCCTGCACCAGACAGACGATCTCCAAAGTGCACCGGTGTACTAAAAGACTACATCCCAAATGTTGAATAATGAAAAAGCAATGTTTTTTGTTTGTTTCTTGGAATGTAGTCAGAGATACAGTGACACATGCAAGACATTTCTACTCAGACATTCTCTCATTCACCTTCACTGCGCCCCACCCTGCAGTTACTAGCTGAGGAAGGGGGAGGGGCTGGGGATAAGGCTACTCCCTGGATGTCTGAATTCATGTATGAATGCAGTATGCATGTATGTGTTTGCACTCGACTGGAACTGTGCTCCCAAGAGAGGGGCATGCTTATCTGAGTAGGTCTATAAACAGGAGTCTGTTTGTTAGACTTCTTGTGTATGGTGTGTGTACAAATCCTGAATGAGTTAAACCAGCTATAGTGAACTGGCTCCCTTCCACCTCTGGTCTTGGCTGATGTGTTTGTACCAAACCCTGATATTTATTTTTTCATCGCCTCTCAAGGGAACCTCAACGAGTTTTCTTTCTGGGAAGTTTATGGCTAAGATGCTGGGCTGCTTTGGGGCCCCTATAAATCTGCTATAATCAGAGGAGGTCTGCAGAAAAAGAGAAACAGCAGCTGAGAGGCTGCTGGCTTGTCCCTTACTTGCTAGCCCACTACATAGTCACCCTTGTCTGCACACCATTAGCTCTCCTGAGGCCCTCAGGAGGGTGCTCAGAGAAACCACTTTATTCTCTGATCTGTGCCCCATCCAGGTGGGAGGCTGCATATAGTAATCCCAGAAAAGGAGAACTTGAAAACATATTAACTAAGAAATCTAGACTTCAGACTGAGAAATTGGTTGTTTATACACCAATTGGTTTGTTTCATTAAAAAAAAACAAAAACAAAAACAAAAACAAAAATAAAACAAACAAACAAACAAACAAAAAACCCCAGCTTGGGTTTCTGCAGAAACGGGGTGGTAGGAGGAGCTGAATGTCAGCATGCTTTCCTGGGAGCTTTACAAAAAGGTGGTCTGGGGTATGTCTGCAAGCAGGGGCCTGGGTGGCCCAGACATTGTCAGACCTAACAGCACCCTCCCTCCATCTTCCAGTGAAGGTAGTTGGGAGATTTTTTTTTTTTATGAGGAATTTTTATGACAAACTTTACTTTACATTTGACATTTAACAGCATCTTCTGTCCTGGGCATGAGGAAATATAGATATTTATTGACATAGGATGTCAGAAGATCAAGGAAAATTGACTCTGGAGAAGGAAGGGGGAGGGCTTTATCTCTTTGCTCAGGTATGCAAATTACTTAGTTTGTGTAGCATATGTTTTTCTGTGCCCGGTGCTTTTCTCAGTAATGAGATTAAGAAATCATTTCATTGTTAATAAAGAACTCAGTTGGGGGGGGTAAGAAACATGTGGATGGGGCCTTCATGGGCACCCTACCCTGTCTGAACCCCAGGTATTCCAGAAATGAGACCTGATCGAGACAGATAGGGTCAAGTGAGACAGAACCTGGACTAAGGTCTTTGCCCTGTCTCCTCTCTCCAAAGCCCCACACTAGTTTGAGGCTTACAGGATTTACATTTCAGAAGCTCAGTGTCAAATGATGCCTCCAAATCATGCTCCTTCTCATTAGCTGTGTCTCTCCCCTGCAGTATCCTCTCAGCCTCTCGCTCCTGGAACCACATCATCATGGCTGCCTTGGTAAAGCTCAGTCAAAGAAGGGTCCCCTCCCCCCTTTTGAATTTCTGAAGCCCTTGTCTGTGACAGTCTATTTATTTATTTATTTTTTGCAGTTCTGGGAATCTGTTCGTGCTGGGCAAGCACTCTGCTCTGAGCTGGAGCCTGGGCCCTTGTTTATTTTTATTTCCTCTACATAGTGCTTACAGAGAGCTGGAGAATTATTAAGTAAGTTTACTGAGTGGTGAACAGTTGGTTGTAGGGAAAGGAAGGTGTAGAGGCAGGTAGGGGTGTTGTGACTCTGCTAATAAAATCTGGACAGGATTCCAGGAATTTTTTTCATTTTGGTAGGTTTATTCCACTATACTGTATTCATGATTGGCTTTTCTTTTTATTCAAATATAGAGCTTTTCCTAGTGGGAGATAGAAAATAAACCAGGGAACAAACAACCAAATAATTATCAATTGTGAGAAATATCTGACCCTAATAGATACATTTTGTACGAGAGAGAAAAAGAAAGCTGTTTTAAGATAAAGGGGTGGTGAAGAGACTTTTCTGATCACTGTAATATATTTATCCTACTGTAGCCATGAGTTAATTCTGTTTGTAACTGAAATAACAACATGAAATCCAATAGCAGGATGAACATAATAACCTCTCCACCAGGGGGCGTTTGCCAACCCAACCTTGGTTTGGCTGTTCCTTGGTCCAGCCTCCCAAACTGTTTTCTACTTGGAAAGAGTGTAAGTCAGGGCCCTCCCCATCTTCAGATTGGAGGGCTAAGGAGTTAGCAAGCAAAACAGGTGTTAAGAGCTTTGATCTTGTTAGAGACTTGGAGACAGATCAAGGCATATGTCTCTGAAATAATGACACAGATGTGAGAAACGGGAGAAATTGAGATGGAATTAGAAAGGCAAATGGATTTCGCAGAGACTCCCCTTTTACCTTCATTCTTAGCTCAATAGGTTCAGTGAGGGGCAGGGCCTTCTGGCTTTAGAGGGGAAAGATGTCTCCTGCATGGCTTTAGCGACCTCCCCTGGACATTCCTAGATTTCTGCTGCAGCTATAGACACCCAGGGTTGTGAGAAGCATTCAGTGGGCCAATTCTTTAGCAGCCACATGTAGTTTTCCCATTTGTGGGGCCTGCCACTGATGGTGCATCTGTCCTCTTGATATGGGAGTTGGGAGCATTAGCTCATGTCTCTCCTGGAGGACAGGTGTGGTCCCTAACCCTGTTTTCTACTTTGGTTCATGGTTTCTCTTCTCATAGGGGATGTGCCTTCTTAGTCACTGTGAAGGATACTTTTTATCACTGAGTGGGTCTGACTTCAGTTAATGCAAGGTTCTCTAGTTGAAGCTGTATTCCTCACTGCTCCTAACCATCTCCTTCTATTGAGACCAGCTTCTCTGTAAGAATTGACCTTAATAAGGAAAGAGGCTGATCCTCTGCTTGCAGATGAATCCTATCTCTTTACACCATGGTACAGACACAAAGGACCGATATAGTTTTGAAGAGGTGTTTGTTGCAGGAGATAGAACTGTACTTGATTTGAATTGACGGGGTTTACAGGGGATAGACATCTGATTACCATAGATAGACAGGCACCTAAGTGGTACCTATGGGATTTTTAAATTAAACAGACAAATCCTTGTCTAAGTCAAGCCACATGTTGTACCTAAAATCAGAAGCGCATGGGAATAGCTGCATTCCTTCTATCTGCACTTGAGCCAGAAGCGGAGAGTAGGACATGAAGCTGGCTTTGAACTTGTGTAAGGAGCTTTATGCTGTGGGTGTAAGTTTAAAGGATACAATAGAAAATAACACTGCTGGGGCTGAAGAGATGGTTTGTCAGATAACAGTGCTTGCTATGTGAGCATGCGGACCTGAGTTTGGATGTAAAAAGCGGGGTGTGGCTATGTGCACACCTGTTTCTCAGTACAGATGCTGCTTTGCTTTCAGTGGACATAGAGATGGAAGGTTGCTGGGCAGGGTGACTCCACATTCAGAGAGACAGCCTGTCTGGAGAGAATAAGGTAGAGTGATAGGGCAGGACACAAGAAAAGACATCCTGTCTGTAAAGGATGAGGAAGAGAGTGATAGGGCAGGACATGAGACATCCTCCTTTTATCTCTCTGCAAGCATGCTCACAAGATCTTACATCTTCATATGCCCCCCCCCCCAACTCCCATGAACACCGAAAAACAAATAAAAAGAAATAAAAGAAGTGAAAATAGCATTGCTTGAAAGATGAAAGCAACAGGCAAAGTAGGAACATATACAGGCAGGGGGATGGCTTCAATGACCACGAAGTTCAGGTTCAAACCGGGGACAGGCATAGGCACTTCTGAGATGCACTAATACCCTTGTTCCTTGAGCAGAAGTCAGTTCTGGCTCTATCCACTTGTGGGAGCAATGTTCTGGTTCTCTTATTAGATAGATGGCATGAACTATGCCTCTTGGGAAGGGCTAGGACAACTTCTGAAGCCAGGGTTCACATCAGCGTGGTGAATACGGTGGACTTTTCCAGGGACCTATGTCCAGAAGGTGGAAGGAGGAGGATAGGGCACTAGAGAGAGAAATTATGTTGTCTGGGTTTCTTTGATAGGGGACGGCATGGCACAGGAGGAGAATTTAGGAAAACTCATTATCTGCGCTAACTACCTTTTTATACTTTATGCTTTCCCAACTACTTCCAAATTGCAGGAGTACTAGTAACTTCCACGATTTTTTAAAAAAGATCTACTTATTTTCATTTTATGTGCATAGATGTTTTGCTTGCATGTATGTAAGTGCACCATGTGCATGCAATGCTTGAGGGAGGCAGAAATGGGTGTTAGGTCCCATAGAGCTCAAATTACAGATGGTTGTGAACTGCCATGTTGGTGCTGGGAACTGAATTCCAGTCCTCTTAGTTGCTGATTCATCTCTCCAGTACCTTCCCTAATTCTTTATTTCACAACTGTGTAGGTTTACCTTGTTAAGATACCCTTAAGTATCCACCCCTGTGGTGTGTTTCAGTTAGGGGCGTCTTGAAAGTCCACAGGGATTTCATTGTAAGAGGCCTGCTGGTCTACTCTGCCTTCTCGCTCTGTTCTTTCTGTCTCTCTGTCTCTGTTTCTGTCTCTCTCTCTCTCTCCCTTTTCTCTGTCTCTCTGTCTCTCTCTGTCTCTCTTTCTCTCTCCATCTCTCTCTCTTCATCAGGTTTATTTCTTTCTGAGAAAGTGGAGAAAGTTTATACACTCCAAGGACTTTGGCTGATTTGCTCTTGTAATTATATTCCCATCCCAACCTGCTTGTGCTTATTTAAGCCCACCCACTGCTACCTATCAATCACCCTTTGGCTTTCTTTTATCCTCATTTACATTTATTTTCTCAGCCTTCATCAGTGATTTTGAAGAATGATGAAGAAGGGTTTAGAGACAACACAAATAATAATTAGGCAGAGCAGAAGGCTTGGTGGTTAGGTTTCAGGAAGGATTTTCACAGTGATCTGAGATGCTGAGGTGAAGGAGCCTGAAACTTAAATAAGATGAGGTTAAATTAAGGGGCCAGGGCAAAAGGAGTTCCTCAGGTTTATAGAACAGTGTTTTGGCTTTTTAAGCCCACTCTTCCTCTTTCCTTCTTTTGTGGGTTTGTGATATAGTTGATGATCCCTAAGAAGGTAGAAGGGTCAAGGTAATGCTTGGATTGTGGCTCTTTCCCAGACCCAGCGACAATCACCTTCTTGGGTTTACATTATTTCTCAGACATAGACTTTTGGCTTTACTTAATTGATAATTGGAAGTTGAATGGCTACACACACACACACACACACACACACACACACACACACACACACAGAGAGAGAGAGAGAGAGAGAGAGAGAGAGAGAGAGAGAGAGAGAGAGAAATAAAAAATTGTGTGTATGTGTGTGGAGGTAGAGGCCAGAAGTTGACCTTGGGTATCTTCCCAGTCACTCTCTGCCTTATATGAGACAAGGTTCCTCACTGAACACGGGGCTCACCAGTTCAGTAAGCCTTAGGGAGCCTCTGTCTTGGCTTCCTGGATGCTGACACTGCAGGCGCACACTGATGCATCTAATATTTTACTCGGGCAATGGAGAGCTGAATTCTTATACTTTTACGAAAAGCACAGCACCAACTAAGCCATTTCCCAAGTTCCTGTTTACCAAGTTCTGATAGACCAAGAATAACCACCTTGTTGAAAATAATGGTACCAGCTAGTTATTGAATACGCCAGGTAGGCTATTCTACCTTATATAATTCCACAAGAGGTCTGTTAAAAGGAATTCTATTCTCTCACAGAAGAGGGTCTGAAGATTAGAGGGGTAAGTTTTAAATCTTCCTTCTCAGCACTTCCATGAACAGCTATATTTGGGTTTTATTTGGGCAAGTATAATCCACCCCTTCCCCCAGGCATGGCCTCTGTATGTAGTCCCAGCTGTCCTGGAACTTGTTACATGGACCAGGATAACTTCAAACTCAGAGAGTTCCACCTGCCTCTGCCTCCTGAGTGCTAGGATTACAGGTTTGTGCCAACACACTCTGCATCTATCTATCTATCTATCTATCTATCTATCTATCTATCTATCTATCTATCTATCTATCTAATCTATCATCTATCATCTATCTATCTATCATCTATGTATCTATCATCTATGTATCTATCATCTATCTATGTATCTATCATCTATCTATCTATATCTATCTATCTATCATCTATCTATCTATCATCTATCTACCTATCATATTTATATATATATGCATACATATATATGTATGTATATAATATGTAGCTCAACACTGAAAGGCAAACTAGGGCAGAGAGCACATCTGTTTTTCTCAGCCATAGTAGGGGAATGGCTGAACCTTTTCAAGAAAAGTAAAGACTCTTTTTCTAGGCTGAGAGCAATATGTGGCTTATTGTGGGAACCATGAGTTTTTGAAGTAGATATCATTTAGGATCTGAAGTTTGTGAGATCCCAGGGTAACCCACCATCACCACCTAACCTCCCTTAATCCAGTCCCACAGAGATAATGACTGTGCAGAGTTGACAGAAGACTCATAATGTGCTTTCTGGATTATTTGTGGCAAAATTTGAATTCTAGATTGGTTTAGCTCAGGGACTTCCTACCCAAACTGATTTTTTTTCTGGCTTGATCCTTGCTCTACCATCCTGGAGGGATGGAATCTAATATTTGTTTGAATTAAACAGAAAGGATAAGTTAAATTTATTATGAAATATAATGTGGCACTTTCTGGAGTCTGCAGTAATTGAGAAGACAGCCTTATGTGATCATAATTAATTACCCAAATTTTAGAGAACCCATTTCATCTTGCGGTGGATTTCAGATAGGAGATAGCTTGTGTTCTTGGATTTCACAATCTTTCAGACCAAATAGTGAAGTTTTTCGAATGAGGTTTGAATTGTCTCAAGGTGATTAGAGAAGATTCTGTCTGGTCTCCCTGGACTCACTTCTGAGCATAGTATTACCAACCAACCAAATAAACCTGCAAAATGCAGGTGGGTTTTTTTTTGCTAATTAAATTAATTTGGGGCATTCTTTTTAACTGATACATTGTGCTCACAGCTGCCTATGGCAGCTAGCCTGAGTCTAGGAATCTGAGACCTGCAAGCTCTAGGATTTGCAGCCTTCCACCTGAAGAGCTGTAGAAGAAGAAGGTTTGCAGCTGGTGAAGGTGACAGAATCAAGCTGCTTTATAGACCTGAGAGAACTTAAGTGAGGGGAGGATGTAGAAGGGGGGAGGTTGGAATAAGCAGGCAGCTTGGGATGCTCCTTGGTACTGGCTCCTTGGCAACGGTTACTTAGCAACCTGCATTCACCTCTCTTGACTGCCTTCTCCCTCTCTTTTTCCTCCCACCCCCAGTCTCCCTCCCTTAGCTGCTGCAAGAAGCTAGAGAGCTTGAAGTGAATGACAATTTGGAGAAACAGCCGCAGCCTGAAGATCTAAGAGGCTCTAAAGAAGATGGATAAGAAAATCGATGCATAATAAAAACTGCAGGCAAAGCCACCTTGACACAGGGCCCGCAGCTCTCTCTTTCTGCCCTCCTTAAGTCTCCCCAGGTTCAGGCTTCTGCCTTAACCACCATCCTCTTTTTTTTGTCACCTGCTTTTTTACAGTGTGTGTGTGTGTGTGTGTGTGTGTGTGTGTGTAATGGTATTTGCCTTTGGAATGGAAAAGGAAGGAACCTCTGGACAGGAAAACATATGAGATGGTTGCAGGGGTCTTAGCATGAAGGAGGGGAGAGGGCATAAGGCAGGGATTATGAAAGGCACTTTGAATAGGGGGTTAAATTGCACCATAAAGTAGTATCTTTAATAAAAACAAACAAAAGCCTAACAATGGATATAGAAAGATGTGATGTAAAATGTGTGAGTTATCTTCTCTGCAGTGTTTTAAAAAAAGGCATAAGCAACCCTCTTGGAAGGGGAGGAGGACTGGAGCATGGCTTGGTAAGTAAGACACTTTATGTGCGATTGCCTTCTACTGACACACAATAGGGATACAGTAAGCAGTACTTCCCTTGCTCTCTTAGAAGCTGGAACGGAGCAAAGGATCTTGGAGGTCCTTGGTGGCCTGAGAATCTGTGGACCAAGTCTAGGACTGTTAATTTTTTTATTTTTTATTTTTTGATTCTTGGTATCTCCCCGTTCACACAGACAGGAAGGTGTTTCTGATCTCAAACTTTACCCTATTTTTGTTGAAATTAAGACACTTAAGCAACTGGCCAACCATCATTCCTTGGTGTTCTGGAGTACCAGTTACTATCTGTGGTGCAGGATTTAGCTTTTATATATAGTCAGTGAAATAGACCCTAGAGAGGTCAGACACAAAAGTTACACTGTTACACTGTGCAACCTTTCACAGTTACACTGATGCAGTTTTCATAAGTGGGTGGTTGTTTTAGGGTTTGAAGTTCTGTTCTCTAGTATGGAGAGGAAGGATCTTGGAGTATGATGTGGTGTTGAACTCATGACAGTCCCAGGCTGTTGGGAACAGTGCTGATCCAGGGAATTGGGTGAGCCTAGGGTTACAGTGCTGAGTTGTGAGGGTCTGGGGGTGAGCATTCCTGACACTGGCTCTGTGTGGCTCATATGCTCATATCTACCTTTTACCTGATACTTTTTCTCAAGCAGAGCACATACATTTTGGCAAGGCATCTCTTTCCTGTCATCCACAGCATACCAGAAGTCCCTTTGTTTAAAGCAAGCCTTCCTGGAATATAGAGAACCAGTGTCTTCCCAGGTCTCATCCTGCCTGGGCTTGGATCTGGCCCCCTTTGCCAACCCTTCCCCACTCTCTTACGTTAGGTCCCAGCTCTCCTTTCATTTTGCACTTATCTTGGTCTCCATTCTTAATAATACTGACTTCTGTGGGCTGTTATTATTTAATATCTCAGCCCATAATTTGATTTTTCCTGAGTGTTCTTTTGTCCCTATTTATTATATCATCATGATGACATTATGAGACTAAAGTATAGGAAGACTGTTTGTCTAATTTCTCTGTATGATACCCAGACAGACAAGGGAAGAAAAGCTTATGGTTGTGCCCTTATGTTTAGGTGTCTCTTCTATCAAAGCTGCATCCCACAGTCGCATCTTTGTGATCTTCTCCTGTTGCTGTCCAGCCCTTCCTTCCCTGGCTTACCCACTCTATTTTTCATAATTCTGTAACTCGGGCTATTTTCACGATCCTCTTCATTTTTCATAATTCTGTAACTCAGACTATTTTTATGCTTAATTCCAAACATAAAACACTTAAAATATTATTAAGGGGGAGGGGCAGCCCTTAGTTTAAGAAGGCAGCAAGTCAGAGCTTGAGAAACGCATACAGATGAGCTGGAGGAGCCCATAGTAGACAAGACAGCTTGGAACAGGGAGTGCTCCTTGATTAGGGAAGCCTTCCTGAAGGAGGAAACGACTGAGCTGGGCTTGGGGAATAAAAAGGAAGGGGCAGAAGGGAAACCTATATGGGAAAGCCTGTGCCCAGCAGACCTCTGTGTGCCTGCAGGTACAGCAGGAGCAGGTTCGCTTCCCCTCTCCCCCAGCACAATGAGCATGGTAGAGTCACAGCATGAAGCCTGAGCTCTTCATGCTGAAGAATCGGGATTTGCCACTAGGATAATAATGATCCACTGTCTGCCCTTGAAAAGGGGGAAGGTCAGGGTCACGGTGAAGGTTAAAGTTGTTCAGTGGAAAATGGCCAGGTGGAAAACAGAGGCTCCCAGAATTACTTCTGTCCCGAATCTGACCAGAGACCTGGTCAATGACATGACTGGGGTGTGGGGAGAAGTTGGAGGTGGAGGACACCTGGGTGGGGAGGGGGTGAGCATACAGGGAGCACATTGTTCCTCAGAGCTTGCATCACAGACTTCTTTCCTTTGAACAAAACCCTCTGTTTTCAACTGGGCTGATTCATCTCTCCCCATCCCCCTTCTTCACCTTTGGAGTGCCTGCATCCCAGACAGACCTCTCTGCTGCTAGCGGCTGCAGTTACAGGAGAGGACAACTCCACTAGGCAAGGACCCCTTGCTTCTTTCCTTCATGTTTCTTTGCCTGTTTTCCACACCCTTCCTAAACAAAGCCAAACAAAGGGAGCTGGAAAGGAGCCTTTCAAGTTCCCTTCCTTTCAGGTTGGATGGCCCTTGACTCGTTTTTTAATGAATGTAGAAGTGGTAGGTTTTTCCGGATGCTCACAGTCTAATTTGCTGTCCAAGTCTTTGTCCCCAGTTTTTCCCACACTATATGTGGATTGGGGTGGTGGTGGGGGAGGTGGTAGCTGGGGCGGAGTAGGAGAGTGGATTCTTCAGTGATGCTGAGATCCTGAGACCCATACCACATCTTCATAGAAGGTTCACGAAATCTCAGGCTTAGGAGGTCATAGTTCTGAGGCTATTTTCCTATCTTGGGAACCCTGGGAGGACTGGAATGGCAAGTTTCCTGAGAAAGGGGGTTAGTATATACACAATGCTCTGTGGTATGTGTGTGCATGTGTGCGTGTGCACTTGATTATGTGTGCCTTAACACATGGTAGTGTTTGCATTGTGGTTGGAGTCAGTGTTGTGATAACGACAGCAGACTGACGAGAAAGTCAGCAGAGGCTAAGCAGCAAGCGCTTGTCTATCAGCTGTGCCCCGCAGACTTGCACAAGCTGAAGCTGGAGAGGCTCCAAGGCAAGATGTCCCATCTATCTGCCTTCTTACCAGAGCCAAACAGAAGCCAGGGGATGTGGTGTTTACTGGGTGCTCTGCTCTAACTTTTAGTTAAAAATATTTATGCATTTATTGAGTGTATGTGTGTGCCACAGGTTCCTGAGAAGGTCAGAGGACAACTTTAAGGAGTCCATTCTCTCTTGGGGACTGAACTCTGGTCATCAGGGTTGGTGGCAGGCATCTTTACCTGCTAAGTTACGTTCCTAGCCTTTGGTCTACTCTTCCCCATACATCTTCTCATTAGTTAAACCCTCATTAAAAACCTGTATACTAGACTTAAAAATCTAACATCTCTGTCAGCAGCAAATGGAGTTAGAGACAAACTCACTTCCGACTTCAGAATCCTGGCATTTTCTAGGGCAGTAGTACACTGTGCTCCCATTTCAGAAATTCCTTATATCCATGGGCAAAATGCTGACTGCAATTACAGTGCATACATGGTCATGTGTTCAGGCATACCTTAACATGCACAGACACATGTGCAGGCACACACACACAGCACTATGAAACTCTAAGTAAAGCCGCGTCTTCTGAGGAGTGTGGTAGACAAGCACTATTGGAATTCTGAGAAAGGGAGAATTAGGATGGAACAGTAGCGAGAACCTCAGGGAAGCGACAAAATTTTACAGGAAAAATGTAAGACTAGAACATTCTGTATCAATGGAATGGTATCTGTGCTGGTTGATTTTTTTTTTTTTCTTTTTCAGCTTGACATAAGCTAGGTCCATTTGGGAAGAGGGAACTATAATTGAGAAAATGCCTCTGTAAGACTGACCTATAAGAAAGTCAGTGGGGTGTTGTAGTAGTAGTAGTAGTAGTAGTAGTAGTAGTAGTAGTAGTAGTATTGGTGGTGATTGATGTGGGAGGGCTCAGCTCAGAATGGGTAGGGCCACCCCTGGGCAGGTGGTTTTGGGTAGTGTAAGAAAGTGAGTTGAGCAAGCCATGGGGAGCAAGCTAGTAAGCAGCATTCACCCATGGCCTCTGCTTTAGTGCCTGCCTCCAGGTTTCTGCCTTGAGCTCCTTCCCTGACTTCCCTCCATGATAGACTGTGATGTGGAAGCTAAAATGGAATGAACCCTTCCCTCATAAGTTGCTTTTGGTCATCATGTTTATTGGTGTTTAATAGAAAACAAACTAGTACAGGGCATAACTATGGAATCAAGTACGCACAACACATTTTGTTTATTTTAAACAGAGTGTTTTAGGGTCAAGGATGATGCATATTCCCATGGGACTCCTCAGCATGTCAGATATATGGTAGAAAAGTAGATATTTAATCTTGGGAAACTGAGGCAGGAGGGTTGCTGCCTGCCTCAGAGTAGTCTGAGGCTACTCTGGACTGCAGAGTAATACTCTCTCTTTAAAAATGAAAAGCAGGCTCTCTGTGGAGGTACACATATAAATACCAGCTCTTGGGAGGTAAAGGCAGGAGAACTATTTCAGGTTCGGTGCCAGCCTGGTCTGTAATAGGAAGTTCCAGGTTAGGCTACAGAGTGAGACCCACCACGCACACATACTAAGCAAGGAACTAAGCAAGATGTAGAACTGGAGGATCCATGGGAAAGGTTGATGTGACAGCCACAATTGTTCAAATGAGATTCTCCTGGAGACAGTAGGCTGATGGTGCGGCGAGGAGATGAGGAGACGAAGAACAGGGTGATCGTTTATAGAGCCATCTTAGAAAAGGAAGCAGAAGACTAAGCAAAAGCAAAGGCACTGGGCTGGAAATGACTGGGTGTGGGAGCAGCATGGGGACACCATGGGCAGAGTGTGACAGTAGTGGACTCTGATGGGTGGCGGTGTTGAGTGTGATTAAGATGGAGAAAGAACCAAAGACAAAGGTAAATCACAGCATCAATGTATGGAACAGAGGTTGTCTGTAGTAGAGAGTAAGAAGTTAGGAGCCTGGTTTTGAAGGGAATATGTATTTTGTTCATTTGGTTTTTTTGTTTGTGTTTGTTTTTTTTTTCTTCCCAAGCCTAACTCCAGTTTTACTAAGGATACTTTTCGCAAACAATCATGGTATTTCAGGCAGGACATGGGCAGACAATCATTAACAGTCTACAAGAACTTCCAAACTCCCTTCTTGTATAGACCACTGAAATTAGAAAGCCACTGTGAAACCTTCATTCAGTGCTTTGAAAAGGAGGAAGTCGCTTAGAATGGGGGTTGACATTTCACATGAAGGATGTTGCTTAACAACTTTTCACAAGCAGACCCTGACTTTCAGGAAATGAAGTGAAAATGGCAGAGTTATCAGTCTGAAGATCCATCATCTTTTATAAAAGGATCCAGCGCTCTTCTGAGAAAAAAACACTCTATGAAGTCACCACCCAATAGACTGAAACCCAATTTTGGGGGTCAGGTTCCATCAGGTCTTCTTAAGGGAATTAAGTCTATGTTGATTGTACAGGGGGAAGAGGATATAAAAAATGAATTTAGAGTTATCCCACACCACAAGGCATTTTGTGCCATGGTGGTCACTTATGTCAACACCAGGATGTCTGTCCAGGGAGCCAACAGGAGCCTTTCAAAATTATCAGGGAAAGATGTATTCTGTCATCAATCCAGATCCAGAGACATTTTGTTAGTGACACATGATCCTTCCTTCCCAAAACAATGAAATGCCCTGTGTGCTAACAAGGCCAAAAAAAAAAAAAAAAAAAAAAAAAAAAAGTAAAAAATTCTGCATTTTTATAAAACTTGATAAAAAATAGTATTTCAAACTAACTGTATAGTCAACAGAAGTATATCAGAAATGTACACACCACACGTCACTTGGCATCTCTGGCATCTTCAGCTTTCTGTGCCTGATGTGGTTTTTTTGGCGTCTCCATTTTCTGCAGGATTATTCGCATCCTTACCGGTGTGTCAGCTTTCTCTTTCTGCCCCTTGGGTTCCTTCTCTTTCTTTGCAGGAGCCTTTTTAGGCATGGGCTCTGGCTTTGGAAGAACAAGTTTAGCAGACAACCTTGCAGATCTCTGTGGCTTGATCTTCAGTTTGGCTTTATCTCCCTTAGCGCCCCCTTCAGCCTTTCTTTGGGGCACGGGGCTGGTAGGATACATCTGTGCTGAACCTGGGGATGTAATGGCAGTGGGTTTGGTCTGTCAGGGGCTAGGGGCTGCCGATTCTTTACACTGTTCCTTGTTTTTGTCTTTTGAAACAAGGTTTTCACTATGTAGCCTTGGCTTGCCTAGCACTCACTGTTCAGAAGAACTGGCTGACCTCGAACTCTTAGAGATCCACTTGCCTCTGCCTCCCATGTACTGGGATTAAGGGTGTGTGCAACCATGTTTGTGTTTTGAATTTTCAGCTCTTTTTGAGAAGAAGGAAATGTTTGGGCAGATTTGCTCGGGTGAGTCTGAAGGACTCATGCCTCAGTGCAGCTCTGTTTTGCGCCCATTTATAAAAGACTAAGAGCCTCCGTCTGGGAAGTGGGTGGGTGGAGTGGACAGTGATTTGTTCCTGAGCCCCAGACGCTTCACTTGACTTTTTCATAACTCCCCGCCCTTCTTACTTTTCATCCAGAGATCTCAAAGCACTAAACAACCTTGATCCTCCCTGACCCCCTGAGTCATCTTCTGCTTCTGTTTTCCCAGATGTGGGGGCAGGAGAGTCCCATGTTTGGGTTTGGGGGTGGGTGTTTGGTAGGTGGATGGGCGGGGAAGGTTGAAGGGGCAAACAGAGGGACTCAAGGCACCTTCCTGATGGCGGGCGGGGTGAGGAGCAGGCATCAAGGTGGTTCTAGCTCAGTGTCAGCTTGTCCTTTTGAGGTTGTTTTATGACTGAAGAGACTCTGCTAAAGAGTCCGAGCTAGAGAAATTGAAGAACAAACAAAGCTGTAAAAGACGCCGATAAAATTCCTCCCAGCACAGAACAGTCTTTGGAGTCTTTCTTGAGAATCTCAGCACGATCTGGAAAGGCTACTTAAGTCTCACAGCCCCCAGTGGGGACCAAGATGGGACCGACATTAAGAGCAGAGAGCACTTAGAGAGATGTCCCTTTTCTCTCTGTTCACTCAAGGGACCCAGGTGGTCAAACATCCAGTTCAGAATTTGAAGTGAGACTGAGGAGGGAAAGAAGAAAATTACTGACATTTTCTGAGACCCCTTTTGATAAATGGGACATGAGGGAAGGCTAGGTGGGGAGGAACTTGAACTGGAGACCATTAGGAATGGAGAAAAGCTAAGAGGGAGCGAGAGCCCCAGCACTTAGGGCTAGTGGGTTTATTCACAGGCGTTCTGAAGAGTGGATCTAGATGAAATATAGGCACTTGGACTCAGAGGAGGATGGTCTGGGGTCTTGGGGGCTGGAACTGGGGATGTTTAAACTAAAGAATCTGCATTTGAGTACCAACAGACTAGGAGTTCTGGCTGGGAAGGTGGGTGAAGACAGGGAGAGAAAGTGCATCAGAAGGATGGTGAGGTTGGGGAGTGGGGGTCAGATGCCCCTGTGTAAGTGAAGTGCTGTAGCAATCTGGGAGGTGGCCCTGGGGAAGAAGCATCCCAGTCTAGCTATTCTTCCATCTTTTGTTCCAAATAAATTGTTGGACTGGTCAGAAAGAGAAATCTTATGAGCTGAAATGACTTAGAGGTGGGAGGGAAAGAGTTGATGGGGGAGTGTGTTTGCAGGGGAGCCATAGAAACTGCTGGTTTCCATGGTGATAGCTGAAATCTTCATTTCTATTCTCCTGGTTTCTACTGCATGGAAGGGAAAGCTGTAATAGAGAAATGCTACCTTTTCAGCTCTTCTACTGAATCAATATTGGATGGAGTGGGAGCTTGGTGAGGATAGGGGTCTTTAACAGGCCATAGTCTCTGGGCTTCCAGGTTAATTAAGTTTTCTCCTTTGGTGTCTTTGGGTGAATATTTAAGGAGGTTTGGGGTGTTCAGCTACAGCAGAAATCAGAGACCCTTCTTACAGAGGAGCTCTAGGAAATATCTCCATCTATGTCATCCTCATCCAAGAAGAGGCAGATGGGCCTCTGAAAACCAGAGACCAAGTTAGGGTTCCCCTGGTTCAGTGACCTTCCTTAAAATCTCTTATGCAGACATAAGAATGAATGATCCCATATGGAATCTTTCCAGCTTTTTTCACCTCCCTTGAAACAGGGTTTCATGTAAGCCCAGGCTGGCTGGAATGCTCCCCAAAGCTGAGGATGACCTTGAACTTCTGATTCTCTTGAATGTCCAACTTCCCATGAGTTAGGTTTACAGGTGTATGCCTGGTTAGTGCTTGGGATCAATCAGGGCCCCGTGCATGTTACATAAGTACCTGTAACCCTTTCTGGCTCCCTAAGGCGGTTCTGTGCTGCCTGTTTGCTATTGGACATAGGGTGCCAAGCCAGGGCAGAAGAGGCTTCTGGTGAGTGCTTAGAAAGGTCAGTGAGGAGCCATTCCTACCAGAGCTCAAGTATCTCAGATGAACAGGGGATGTTATAGAAATCCTGGCTGTCTAATT
Organism: Apodemus sylvaticus; assembly: GCF_947179515.1. Lineage (NCBI taxonomy): Eukaryota > Metazoa > Chordata > Mammalia > Rodentia > Muridae > Apodemus > Apodemus sylvaticus. Next base: position 67,360,967 of record NC_067488.1, on the reverse strand, counting down.
CTATCTCCTTTCCCTATGATGGCCACAGTGCTTGGATGACTGGAAAACATGCAAACCCACACAGCACATGAAGGATTTAACCTGCCTCCTATCCCAGAGTACCCTGATGTTTGTCCCAGTCATGCCCCTTTTGTAACTGGCTCCAAGTTGAGGTGGGTACCCAGATGCCCAGCACAATGAGATCATGTCTTGGGCACAGTGGCTCCTATGTGCTCCCCAAATTCCTTCCACCAGCCTGGCTTGTCTAGTGACTTCAGAGAGCAGCACCTGCCAAAGCTGGCTCCTCCATCCACGGGGATTGGCTGCAGGATGTTTTTTGAACAAATACCTGTCTCCTTTTTGTCTGCGTTGTGCTAAGCTCTCCTCAGCCTGGTAGCCTCAGCACCCAACAAAGCCCTTGACTTACCCATAAGTCCTGGAGGAGTTATGTTTTCTGACAGGTAGCCCTGAGGGTTGAAACTTAAACCGGTGTCTCTAGCACAGAAATTTCCAAGTAGCCCTCTTTTCTTCTCTGAGACCCTACCTCTATTCTGGGTCCATTAGGTAGCCCCTGGTTCTTTCTAGTGTCCCTTCCCGACAATGCCTGTCCTTCCTCCTTCCGCTGAATATAGCCTGTATGTCCTTTTGGGGGTCCTCCTAGTTTATTCCCAGTCTTCACTATTTCCTATGATTCCTCAGTTCTTCCAACCTCCCCTTTCCTTGCTTCTTTCTTTTCATAATATATTTATGGAGCACACATTTAACGGCAGATTCTCCGGATGGTTCTCAGTTCGAGACCCAGCCCTTTGAAGAAGCTGAGAGTCTTGTAGTGGAAGTATGACAGTAACAGAGCAGTTCATATGTAACATGACCATTTAAACCCCTTGACCTTTCCCCAAAGCCTCCTAGCTGTAATAGGCTAGGCTGACTCTGTTCTTTAGTGAATTCTACTGTTCTATGATGCCTGCCTGCAGTTAGGTTCTTATCAATGCCTAACCTTAGTCAAAGTCATTCTTTGGGCTTAAATTACTCCCAAAACCTTTCCTTCCTTCCTTCCTTCCTTCCTTCCTTCCTTCCTTCCTTCCTTCCTTCTGCCTTTACTTTAATGGCTAGTTCCTTCATTTTCCAGGTTGCTTGTGAAAAGTAGTTGAAATTGTTGGCAAAATAGTCATATGAAAATGTTGTGAATGTTAGATAAGATTCCTCTCTCCACTTTTCACTTTAGAAATGATAGACAGAGGTGACAAGATGTCTCTGTGTATAAAATTGCTTGCAGTCAAGCCTGATGACCCAAGTCCAATCTCTTGACCCACATAGTGGAAGAGAGAACTGACTCCTACAGGTTGTCCTCTGATCACCACATGCACTCCAAGCCATGAGTGTGCCCACCTGCATACATACAACCACATATATTATATATATATTATATATATATATATAAAGATATATACATATATACAGAATAAATAAAACCTTTTAAAGAAGAAATGGAGAGATTAATTTTCTTCTACAAACAAAAAATTCAAAAGACAATTTTAGACAGTTCTAAACTGTTCCAACCTCTAGACTCACCTCATCTATTATACACATAAAATGATTTGTTGATTGCAATAGCCCATGGACCCATGTCCCTTCAACACATTCTTCTTGGCCTAGATGAGTGGCTTTCACTGTGGTAATAGACTGAGGATAGAGAAGGAATCATTGACCCACCTAGGTATGAAAATACAAGCCATAGGAGAACGTCCTCTATTTCAGAGCATCGTCCTTGGAGTCAGAGGCATTGCCGTGATGATCCGGGAGGAGTCTGGGGATTACATGGGAGAGCGGTAGTGGTGCTTGATCCTGCATGATGGATTTCCAATTGAAATTAAGTCTAACAAGGCTCCCTGAGTCAGAAAATGTCATCAAGCCCTGTTCCTAGTAACAACTTGAGAGCAGCTGGCTGGATTCACTCCATTAGCTGCAGAGGGTGGAGGCAGAGAGTAAGGGCAGATGCTGCCCAAGGACCAGGAACATCCAAGGATGAAAGGCTAGCCTCCTCCCAGCTGTTGGGATCTTGGCTGAGCTAACCCTGATGTCTGCGATGCAGAAGGGTCTTACTCCTGCTTCTCCATTGGATAAAGCCACACAATGGGTGTCAGGATGGCTGGTTGACTGTCCAGAATTTCCTCTTTCCTATCCCTGCCTCCTGGCTGCCTGAAGTAGTTTCTTTTCCAAATTCTGAGTGCCTTGTAATATTATCAGGGATTTTTTCCCCCAAGCATCTAGTTTGAGGATCATCCTTTAAAGCAAGCCTATTTCATCGCAGTTGGGGCTTGGTAGAAACTTTTATGCATTATACTGCTATGGATTTTTCTTGAGGTAGGGCTGAGATCACAGTTTGATATGGTGTTAGTGATTGAACCCAGGGCTTTGTGCATGCTAGACAAGTTCTCTACCAACCAAGCTACATCTCCAGCCTCAGGTTTTCCATTGTTTTTACTTCCTTCTCTTGCCCAATCATGCATTTTCTCAACTCTCCCCCCCCCTTTTCCTATGTTGGCTATGTGCATGCCCCACCCCCAACTCAAAACAGAACTGAGGTTCATCTTTGGTTTCTTGAGGGCTATTATTTTGTTCTTGGGCATGTTTCTAGTTCTGATGGCCAGTTAGTTCTTTTTCCCAGTTTATTTTAAACTATTTCAGCTCAGCCCTACGTCCCCCTAATATCCTTATGGAAGCCATGTTCCCAAGGACTTGGAGCCTGGCATTTTAAGAGCTTGGCTTTGTCTGTCGGTGGCCAGTTCTTTCATGTACAGGCTGCTGAGTGAGGAGACTCATGCTTGATACTTGCAGAGCTGGGCTAATGAGTCAGTATGAACTGGTGGAGCTCAAAGGCACAACAGAAACCCATTTGTAATGTCCCCCCATCCTTAAGAGGATGAGCAGCATCAGCAGGGATTAAGAGGAGGCTCCAGGGTTTATTTTTGCCTCAGGAGGGATCATCTTTAAAAACCATGTCCTCAGCATTAAAATGGGCTTGGATTTTCACCCTTTTATATGGCGGTGCCATCTTCCTATGGCTTCTGCCTTCACCATAGCATTTTTGTGGTAAGACAGACATAGTGTGAAACATGCCATTCTTAACCAGTATTTAGGAGTGCATCAAGCACTTTCACAGTCTCCGGGATGGTCTCATCTTCCCAAGCTGAAAGCCCGTACTTATTAAACACTAACTCCCAGCTCCCCCTTGCTGCCGTCCTTGGCATGCTTCCTCTATCTCACTTAGCTCCGTAACATCTGACCACATTATCTAGTTCTGATAAATCTGAGAATCCTCGCCACTGGCCTCTGTAGATTTGTTCTGATGGGCTCCTGCCACTTCTTGGTTTGGAGTTCCTCTCTGAGAGGCAGGTCTGGGTCCTGGCCCTCAGGTCAATCATCTTTTCCCATCTGATCCTTAGGTATGGTCCACTCCACTTTCCTCTTGGTCCAGCTGGTCCTCATTTCCATACCCATTTCCAAATTTGTCCCGCTTTAAGAGACCCTCTTACTGGTGTCCTCAAATGCCCCAACTGCTATGTTATGACCCTGTTGTCTCCCCGCTACACACTCATTCAACTGGATTGCTGTCAGGCAGCTCTGGTTTATCTAATGTCCTTCTCAGCCAAAAGGAGTGCCCAGTTCAGTGCTCTCTTTTCTAGATCCTCACTGCTCAAACTGTGGTCCGTGTTCTGGCAACATTAGCACCACAGAGGAGCTTGTCAGAAGTTCAGAGTCCCAGTCTCCACCCCTGCCTTACTGAACAGTAATTCTAATTTTAACAAGACCTCCAGATTATAGTGTACATGTTGAAGCCTAAGAAACACGGTCATAAGAGGGTGATAAGTAATTTATTTTGCAGGTGTTTATAATTAAAAAAAATCAATGCCTGTAGACTAGATTCAAATGGCATGGATGTTGTTAAGGAGGGAAAGAACAGTATTTTGTGTGCTTTGACTTCCTGGAGTTCTGAGAGAATTGCCTAGAGGGCTGATAGTTGACTCTGGGAAGCTGAGAAGGCCCAGGAGTCTCCATTCTCAAGAGCGAGACATAAGGAGAAGGTTCCCAACTGGCTGCTTCCTACTGAGGAAAAACAGAGATGCAGGTCCCTAAAATTCACTTGGAGGTTGGCTGACCATGTCTACTCAAAGGCACTTGTCTCAAAGCAAATCCATTGGTCCAGCCTCCTCCCAGCTCCCCGCATAAGCAGCTGGTTTCTGTCTCCATGGCTGGTGCTGACTCATCCTTTGTAGGAGGGCTGACTGTAGCTGGGAACGGCTGAGGAGCCTGTGTAATTCTCTCCTTCTTCCTCACTCCACTGAAAGGGTGTGAGGAGGGGCATGGAGAGCAGAGACAGGGTGTGGGAGTCAAACCTGTTCTTCGCATAGCAATCATCCAGTCTCACTCCAAGAAGTTGAGTCCACAGCTGGGAAAAACTGGAGCCAGTCTGCGTCTGCTTGGCTCATAGCCAGTCGTCCTGTTTTTTTATTTTCTTTCTCTTTCTGGGGATCCACAGGAGCATTTTCCTTTAGTCTCAGGCATTAGAGAGCTGAGTCCCATTGAGGCAAATGTTAACTAACCTCCCAAAGGTGGGAGTTTGAATTCTTCGGCTTTTGTCTGGCCCTCCTCTGTCATCTTCAGAAGAGGATGCTGGGATCCAAGATCTACCTGTGTAGGTTTTGTTTTTGAGGGTTTTACAGTAACTGAAGAGCAAGGTGGTTTAGGACAACCCTGAGACAGCTGCCGACTGCCATGTGGGAGAATAATGTACACAAAATGTCTCTTTGCCCAGAGTCATGTTTTGCTTTCCTGGCCCCTTAGGTTTCTGCATGGAGGCTCTGTTGGTGAAGTGAAGTGTTTCTTGTTCTAATAATAGTCGTCTCCAGAGCAGAGACCTGAGATACTACAGTCTGAGCAAAAGATCCTACGAGTGTCCCTTGTCATGTCCAAAGTTATTGCCCTTAGGAACAACCCTTTGAGTTCTGCCACATGCTGCGATCTGGTCCTGGGTGTCATATCTAGGGCTGGCACGGGGTTGCTTGCATCATTTATCGTCAGACGTCTTGCTCCCATAGATCATACCAATGCTGACCATAAACTACTGCTTGGCACACTCAGCGTGCCTGTGCCCTCAACTTGTTCACTCTCCCCACCTGGTGGAGGGCTCCTTACAGGCCAGTATGAGAAGTTCTTCATTTGCAGTTCCTTGGTGAGAGAAAGAATAGACATTTTTCTGAACTCACTTTTAGGTCACATTGGGTTGCTTCAGTTGAGCAAAACTTGTGGTGAGGCTATGGCTTTAGGCCCGTATTTGTTTCTTTTTTTTCCTTTCTTTTTTAAAGATTTATTTATTGTTATATCTAAGTACACTGTAGATGTCTTCAGACATACCAGAAGAGGGTGTCAGATCTCATTACGAATGGTTGTGAGCCACCATGTGGTTGCTGGGATTTGAACTCAGGACCTTTGGAAGAGCAGTCAGTGCTCTTAACCCCTGAGCCATCTCTCCAGGCCTGTATTGTTTCTTAGGCTCTTTTTTGTCCTAAGGACATCCTGATTTGGGGTACTTGGAGATCAGGGGGTGTATGTTGGTAATAGCTGGTAAATGGGAAAAACATAAAATTTTAGTGAGAAGCTATCTCAGGAATCTATAATGAGCACGTGTGTTATTTCTTTTCTAACAGGCTGCATAATTTTTATGACCAATTATTCCATTTGTAACTACGCTGAGATAACAGAGATCCCATCTCACGCTCCATGGCACACGCCAAGCACTCTCGGGAGCTCAGAGACACCATCCCTTCTTCAAGAACTGGACAGCTGAAGTGTTTCCACCAAACTCAGTATCAGAAAGAAAGAGAGGGGGGAGGAAGAGGTGAGCCTTTTATGAATAGCAAAGGGGAGGATGTGCTAGAAGGAAAGGAGCATTGGGTATTCCAGGGTTTAAATTGAAGGAGAAATTGATTGGAGACCAAATAAAAAAATCAGTCTTTTGGCATTAGAATTTTGTGATCCAACATAGCTTTCCAGTGGGCCTTACTTACACTTAACAAGCACACAGGTGTCTTTGGGCCTAAGTGCTGGCGCCATCCCAAGCTGCAAGGAACCAGCATTTCCACTAAGGATTTGGGGGCTCAGTTGGAAAAGTTTGGCTTGGAGAGGTTTAGAAAAAGACAGTCCCTAGGTGAGGCTTTAAAAGGAGCTCATCCTTGGGGTTGATAGGCCTCTCTTTGTGTGTGTGTGTGTATGTGTGTGTCTGTGTGTGTGTGTAAAAGTCAGAAGAAACCTCAGGTCTCATTGTTTAGTGCTATTCACTTTTTTATTTTATTTTATTTTATTTTATTTTATTTTATTTTATTTTATTTTATTTTATTTTATTTTATTTATTTTTGAGCTAGGATCTCTCATTGGCCTGGTTCACATTTGTTTGTTTGTTTGTTTATTTAAAAGGTCTCTCATTGGCCTGGAGCTCAACTAGTAGGTTAGGCCAATGAGCTTCCAGAATCTGTCTCTGCCTACCCAGCCCCTGTATTACATAACCATACCTGGAATATTTTTTAAAATATGAGTTCTGGGGATTGGACTCAGATCCTAGTACATGTAGCAAATACATTGCTGTCTGAACTGTTTCCCCATGCCCTGCTCTTCTTCCCTCATGCACAATGTTCCTGTCAGGAGAATGCTCTGCACTGCCAGACAGACCTGGTGGTCAATTCCTCAGGTCTGAAGCAGACAGGTTAGGGATTGGCTTCTAGCTGCTGCCACTGGTTGGCCTAGCCCTGCTCCCAGGATCTCTTCCAAGGTCTTTCCCACCAACTTGCCCTTTTACCACATTTCCGTCTGGTTTTTCTTGTCTACTAATTGTTCAGCGTGAGGTATTTGAAGTCAGGCAGGCCTCGGTTTGAGTCCCACTTAGTATTACATTACTTAGACTCTTTGATGTTCTTTTCCCATCTGTAAAATGGGGATAATAAAGCCCTAGCTCTCAAACCCAGTTGTAGGAATTAACTAGGAGGATGTGTAAGCGAGGGCTTGGCACATAGCAAGTGCTTCCTTCATAAATGGCAGTTAACAGTTTTACTTTGAATTTCCTCTCTCCGTTCCCCGTCCACTTTTCCTTAGAGTACACGGAATCAGAAAGCAAAGAGTGATGTCCAAATGGACAGACGAATATACAAGTTTCACTGTAAGGGAAGTGGGAAGTGGGAGGACAGGAGGACAGATACCACAGTGACAAAATCGTAAACACAGTTACATCAGAAGGACAATGGGGAACTCGAGGCAGAAGCAGAGAGAAAATGAAAGATACCGTGATAGACAAGGGGTGGGGGAGAAGTCGTCGTCGGGAACGGCAGAGACACGACAGGCCAGACAGAGCTTGGCAGAGGACAGGGATGGAGAGTTCATCTATGGAACTTGATGTAGGAGCTTCTGCCTTCTTCTGGCCCTGCTGTTATGAGTCCTAAGTCCCCATCTCCAGGCATCCTGATTGCCCATCCTGATTTATCCCACTGCTAACCAACTGTTGGAGCTGTACCTCCACACACCCCCGGCACACCAGGCAGCCCATTCCCCTCTCCTCTCACCTGGCCCACACCGTCTTAGTTACTAGAGTCTACAGGATTTTTTATTTCAAGCAAAACTGTTTGGAGTGCAAGAGCATCATGGTGTCAGCCAGTCAGTGCAATAACCAGGTGTAGTTTTACAGTCGCCGCCCCCCACCCCCTCTCCCTGACTGTAACTGCGCTTTCATATATCTCTGGCTGAGACAGGCAATTTTCTTTCAAAGATTGTTTTTTCTGGAGCCTGTGATTTCTGCTCTCGCCTCCCCAACCTCTGGGATATTAAAACGGGGTCAGTGGCTGTTGGCAGGCTGACCGATTGTGGTCACTCCCCAGTTCACCCTCCTGTCTCCGTGTCTCCAATCTTGCCATTCCCCTGCCTCTGCACTGCACCTAGTAAGGCTGGAAGAAAACGGATTTTGTGTTAAAGCTGTTGAGACAGAGGCCATGACCTTCTGGGCAGTTCTTGTCCTTTACTCTGAGAAGACAGATATGGGTGAACAGAACTAAAGGTTTAACCTCAGGGAATTTTTCTCTACTAGGAAGTGAGAGGGGACTGGCATAGGACAACCGGTGTAATTGTTTTTTCTGGAATTTTTGGAGAACTTGAGGACTTGTATGCTATAGATCGAGGGCTGAGATTAGCTCCCCAACCTGGAATTATGGGAAAGATTGCAGGATCCCTGCTTCTCTGAAGAGAGATTGTTCTGCTGCCTAAAGCAGTGTGCACCATTGTTCTCTGATGGTATTTTCTGGGCTTCTAAATCTCCTCCCTATCTCGAGAAAAAAAGTAGGAAACTTTTTTCTTGGGTGAGGCACCCATATGTACCTCTGGGGTTGTTTATTTGGCATTTTTCTATTTCCTGGCTTGTGGCTTGATCAAAACCCTTCCTGGGGTCTAACTTTCATTTCCATCCCTTGCTAACAGGTCAAATTGTCTTGAAAAACACCGTGGTAACTACGCCCTCCCTCTCCTTGCCCATACCACCCCTTGTTTTTATTAAATAAGAGTAAGTGGAGTTATAAGATGTGACTGGCCTGGATCCCGGCTTCATAAAACAAAACGAACACCCTCTTTATCAAAGGGCTGAGGCATCCAGAGAAGATTTCTTAGGCCATTTTGCTGTCACGTAAATGGGAATCAATATTCAATAAGCCCTTGATGCACTACACTAGCGGTTCACTTAATACCGGCTTCCAGTACAGTAAGTGGCGTTGATATAGGGAGGGCTTGTTTGTAAAATAACACTGCAGCTCTCTCCTGCTGGATATTGGATCTGGCTTCCCCTAGGCAAGAAGATTCAAGGCTCTGAGGAAGCAAAGAGTCATCTCACCCATCCCACCGCCTCAGCACGTCTAGCTTGAAAAAAGAGGAGGGATCAGATGCTTTTATTAAAGTCAAGTGGCCTAGAGATCATTAGGTACACACTTCCTTCCTATTAGGAACTCTTCTACTATGCTTGGCCTGATTGCCTCCTCCTTCAATAAATTAGTCAAATTGAAAACCAATTGAAGGACAAAATTTATTCTGCCATTAACATTATGAGAACAGAACCTCCTCTGCCTTGAAAGCCTGTGTCAGTAGGAAATAGTACCTCATTCGCTTCTCTCTGCCCCGTGTTTGCTATAGGAAAATACTGCAGCCACTGGCCCCCTGGTGGATGGATGGCAGTTGTGAGTTTCTCTGTGCAGAGTAACTGAGAGTTTGATAATAAATGGAATATTTGAACATGGTCGTTGATTTATTTTCTGTGCAGCGATATCTTTGCTGGGAATGTGTAACCTCATTCTTACTCCCCCCCCCCCAAATCTAAGTAAGAACTCGCTAAGAAAATTTGATCAGATGTTTAGATGTGTGAATATGGCAGGGAAACATTGCATAAAGCTTTGTGTGATCCATTTTAGGGCCAAATAGATTTTTAGAAAATTTATGTTATATGTTTGCATGGTCTATGTTGTTTTCAGTCCTCGTATTTACAGAGAACTTGGGAATTAACAATTTGGGATGTGTGAGAGGGCAGATATTTGTTGTGCATTATAGTCATGCCCATCTCTTATCCCATTTAGGGTGAGGGTGCTGGGGGTGTGGCTATCTGCACTCCTGTCTGGAAATATCTTGAGGGAAGTTGGATCCCCAGTCACAGGGGTCCTGTAACTGTCCTTGTGTGAGAGATTCTTTGACCTAACTCTCCTGGGGTCATTTCAGACAGGATCTCTGCAAAATGTCACATCAATCCACTCTGTTACAGATAGACTGAATTGAAAGCAAGTGGCTGAAGTATGGCTTCTCTTCTTAGGGATCATAAGCTGGAGTGGTCGGAGTATTTTGGTATAAGACTGATTTAGTGAGGAAAGAACTCCAAAGGTACCAGGCATGGATGTGTGCTACTGAAGGAGAGATTAGAATCTCCTCAATGGTTTCTCCTTTGAGGTCTTCATAAGGTCCGGTTTGATGGCCTTAGGAGGAAAGCAGGTGCCTGGAAGCTTGGAGACTGGAGGTACTGGAGATCTCACCTGGGCATTTACATTCACTTCCTGAATTTCTAAATTAAGGAGAGGAATACTTCTTTCTTTTCCAAATAAGAGGAAGAGAGACAGGTGACAAGTGGAGGTACTCTGGTGGAGATGCCCAGGAGGCATTCAACAAAGGGATGAATTTAAGATGACTGGTATATGGCTAACTCCTTTAGTGGGGGGAGGGCATTCTGCCATCCTCTCAGGCCTTGTTTTAGGCTGATCAGTGCCAGGTGCAAAAGCCAAGTGTGATTCAGGCATCTCCCACCTCATCACTTCTCAGGTGGACCATGCTTGACTAGCCTGGAGTGCCTTCTTCCTTCTCCCTTGCCTGTCTGCCTCTCTTAAAGCATACAAACACTTACACAGAGGGTGAGATGGATGGCTCAGTGGTTAAAAACACTTACTGTTCTTCCAGAAAACCTGGGTTGGTTTCCAGAACCTACATCACATGGCTTACAACCTCCTATAATTCCAGTTCCAGGGGATCCAGTGCTCTCTGGACTTTTCGGGCACTTATAGGTATGTAGTGCACATAAACTTACACAAGCACTCTCATACACACACACACACACACACACACACACTGACTTTTAAACAAACAAATGCAGCGAAGCATTTTTCTTTGGTTAGTTATGAGCCCTTGTCTTTTCTGCTTCAAGTATGCTCTTGATTTAGTGGGGCTGGCACAGAGAAGGGAGCCAGGCCCAGAAGTTAGACTATAACAAAGAAGTTGGACTGTCCCAGGAGTTGGAACTCTGAGAACCTCAGATGACTTTCTCAGGCAAAGAGGTCACAGAAGATCTGACACTCTCTCCACTCGATGAGGTAGTGAATGGATACCCAGCCAGTGTTGTCTTGGTGATCCCTGCTGTGCCATACATGAGCCTTTGAGTTTGTTTCATGTAGGATGAGCTAGCTATCTTGGAGCAGTAGCATCTCCACATAGGGCATTGCTGATGACCAGCCCCTCTTGCTTCTGGTTAAATGCCCATTCAATCATTTGGTACCACTGGCAGTTCATTTCTTGCCACAACTTGTGTTCTGGCATCAGTGTTCCCCCACGCAACAGCTGATGACATCTCTTGGCCTCCCCCATCCATTCAGCAACGCCTCTCCCCCAAACCCGCCTCCTCTGCCTGCTGTCCCAGCCTGTAACCCTGATCTCATTTCCGCCTACCTCGCACGCTGTTCTGAGACCTCTTGCCCCAACCTGTGCTGGGGCTCTTTCCCCCAGAGCCCCTCGTTCCTTGACAGAACCCACTCCTTTCAATCTAGGCCATCACCAGAACAACTGTACCTTCCTTAAAACTTTCAGGGACTATAGGACTCAATAAAAAGGATCTGAGTCCTATCCCTGAGGTTGCCCCCAGCTCCCAGTGGGGCAGATTTCAAGCTTGGGTTGTGTGTTGTTTGTCTGTCTCAGACTTTGCAGCCCCTGAGGCAATGGCTCTGCCTTTGCAGGCTCAGGCTCAGGAAAGCCTTGGCAGCCAACAAATAATAAATAACACCCTGGTAACACCACCTGCAACTTGCTAATGAGAGTCTTTCCCCTGCCTTCTCCTCTCTTGGAGGTTGGGGGTGGTGTACCCCCATTTCTAGGCAAATGGGTCTCTTCTGATTTTCTGTCTAGGACTATTGACACTGGGTGGGGATGGGGTAAACAGTAGGTCCTTTGCAGGGATTCAGTGATGTCTTGATGGACACAACAAAAATGTCAGAGTTAATTTCTGATGTGCCTTTTGTCTTTGGAGCTTTGAAGAGATGGGTCCCAGGTCTGAGACTCGGTTTCCTGGGCTTTGGCTTCCAGAAGCTAGTGGGAAGCTACCACTCTCTTTCTTCACAAAGTGGTTTCCTGTTAGCAGTTCTCAAAATTGGATACTAAAGTGGTCTTCCTCTGAATACACAGGTTAGCCTACAGAATGATTCTCCTGACTTCTTCTATGTTTAGTGAGTTCAGGTCAAAACACCAAACACAGTTTTCTTGCAGGCAATTGCATTTGGAATGTATCAGTCGCCACTGGATGCCACGGCAGTGATTTGGCTTCAAGTTCTTCAAAAAAGATTAGAACAAGTGTGCCACCATGTCCCTTTATGTATGTTCAAGTCACCACCCAGACTCAGTACCCCAAAGCATGTCTTCTGATGTAGGTTCAGCTCTGTTGAGAAGTGCACAAGCTGGCAGGCAGACTTCAGCCTTTGTTTGCCAGAGCGGTAGTAACAAAGAGGCAAGCAGAGGCTGAGCTTCTCTGAGACTGTCTGGTTCTCCGTCCAAATGGCCTATGGGTTTAGTTCTCTTCCTAAAGGCAGGTTTCACAGTTTAGATCAGAAAGAGTTATTCAACAATGATTGTGGATTCATGGCCATGTGGAACTGGCTGGAACAGGCTGTGTTCATACAGGGATTCACTTAGTTCTCCTTGTAGAACTGGGGAGCCTCTAAGATAGGGTGTGAGAGTGTGGAGAGGTGGTGAGGAGAAATCACCCTCTGATCTACCCACTGTATGAAGAGCAGAAGGCAAACACTTGTCCTTCCCAGATTGAACCAGGCTTTCTCTGCAGGACACCTGTACAAAGAAAGTGGATTTGCTTCTTGAGAACTGCTTTCTTTACAGTGTCATTCCTAAGACTTGCATTTCCTATAGCCACCTTCCTCAGACCCAGGCTTCAATCATGTGGTGTTCCTTCAGCCATAGTTCACCCCCTTTAAGAGGAGATGTTTTCCTTATGTCTGCTCCTGCTTTCCAAAATCAAACTGCCCATGCCCATTTCCCCATGTCTTCTGCCAGTTCTTGGGCTGTAAACAGTCCTGTCTGGTATTTGGGGGAAATGAGCTTCGCGTTGGATTAATTCTACATGACCCTGCTTGTAGACAGTACAGGGAGGGGTTTACCTCCTTTCCACTCCCTCGGAGTCCAGATCCAGTGCTGGTCCAAGGAGGCTCATTTTCCCACGTGTAGGAAGCTTATGCCCCCCACCCCTGCAACATTTGGCTCCTTGGGATCTCTGAGTCACCCTCTGACCTTGACCGTCTGTTGGAAGGGCCTAGACCCGTTGGGCCAACCTCATCGAGAGGACTTAATAAGCACCTGGCGGCTGAATGCTTTGAGATCTTTCAGATGAAAAGGGCTGTCAGTGGTTCTGGGGTTATTACCATCAGGGTAGTGGCGACAGCAATTACTCTAGGTGATCAGGGCATCCAGCAACCTCTGTACCCCAAGGGAGCTCCTGGCTCTTGCAGGGATGATCTTGCTTTGCCTGCCTTGAATTCTGATGTTGTATCAGCAAAGTTCCTGTCTCCCCAGGTAGTTCTGCAGAGGTTCAGTATATTCTAGAATGCTCATGCAGCAGGGTCAACTGATTCCAAAGAGTATGGAATGACAGAAACCAGAAGGGATGTAAATATCATAGGAAAAAGAGGAAGGGTCCTACCAAAGTCACTCAGGGATAAGCTAAGTCTGTGGAAGGGTTATGATAATACATGTCACACCAGAGCAGTTTTAGATGAAAAGGTGTTTTTGGTTTGTTTGTTTTGTTTTTGAGACAGGGACTTACTACATATCTCTGGCTGGCTTGAAATTTGCTATGTAGACCAGGCTGACCTTGAACTCACAGAAATCAACTTACCTCTGCCTCCTGAGTGTGTGCCAGCATGACCCATTGCCAAGAAGGGTTTTAAATGAAGTATTTTTACCTCAGTCTTGGGTAGCTATGGTGGAACATGCCAAGGCAGAAGAGTTGCTGGAGTTGGCTTGGGAACCCATGTTTCTGAGTCCATGGGCACAGCCACATTCCACTTTGCCACCTCAGCAGTGGGGTTTACATCACAGGCTTCAGTTCCCAGTAACAGGCGATGGCAGTGCTATACTGAGAGGTGGTAATGTGGACTTTCTGCTCCTTGCTCAGACATTGGATAGGCAGGATGCCACAAGTAGAGAGGACCAGGGCCTTGAGTTTCATCTTGGCCTCCCACTACTGCTCTAGAAGTCAGGTGTCAGTCCCATATCATTTCCACAGACCCAATCTTTTTTTTTTTTTAAAGAAGGAAGACTGTTCACAGATTTCTCTTGAGAAAGCAGTTGTCTTGTTCTTCAGAACAGTTATTTTAGTTTCTTGAAAAATCTGAGGAGAGATACTAGCAGATTCACACACTCTGGATTTAACCTTCGAACCTCAACCACACCCATTGTCCCCTCTCTCCAGCTTTCAAAGCCACAAGAGAGGGTAGCACTGTATTCTTTATCCACATTCATACCACTGAGCCAGTTATCTCCTTCACCGCAGGGCTTTGGGAGTTGGCTGGTATCTCTATAGTGTTCTCTGCCTATAATTAATTATTACCTAGATTACCTAGTTTATCCATGTTGATTTATATGATGTTTATGACCATTATGAGATACCTAGAGAGGTGTTTTTTACAAGTCATGTGGCTTTGAAAAGGGGATATGAATAAGAAGGTTGAGGGTCTAGAGAGATGTCTAGCTGGGCAAAGTGCTTGCTGTTCAAGTTTGAGAACCCAAATTAAATCCTTAGGATCCACATAAATTCTGGGCAGGTATGATGTCTTGCCTATAATCCTAGTTCTTTGGAGGCTGAGGCAAGAGATCACTAGGGCAAGATGGCTAGATGGACTAGATAAATTGGTGAGTTCTGTGTTTGCTGTGAGAAACTGCCTCAATATATAAGGCTGAGAGAAATAGAGGAAGATGACTGGGTATCAGCTTCTGCACACACACACATGAGCTCATACTTGTATGAACATGTATGCACACATACATGTGCTCATACATGCATGAACATGCATGAATACACACACACACACAAGGAAAAAAGAAGAAAGTTGTAATTGGAACAGAGAAAATAAAGGTCAGACATTGAGAACCAAGAGGCTGGAGAGATGGCTCAGTGGTTAAGAGCATTGGCTGCTCTTCCAGAGGTTCTGAGTTCAATTCCCAGCAACCACATGGTGGCTTACAACCATCTGTAATGGGATATGATGCCCTTTTCTGGTGTGTCTGAAGACAGTTACAGTATATTCATATACATAAAATCAATAAATCTTTAAAAAAAAAGAATGGGTTTGCTCTTATAGCAGATCTGAGTTTAATTCCTAGCTCCCACATCAGGTGGCTCATAACTACCTGAAACTCCAGTTCCAGGGGATCTGACTCCCTCCTCTGTCCTTCAGGGCCATTTGTGTGCACCTCCCCTTCCACGTAATTTAAGACAAAATAAATATTTTTAAGGGAAAAAGTAATGTGAAAATGCTGTTCAGTGGATTTAAAGTGTTGCAAGCTAATGAACACGAGGCAGCTGGTCTGTCTAAGGCTGCTAGAGTTATGGAGCAGAAACAACCTTGGACAAGAGAGACTCGTCATTGTCTTCAGTTGAATGAGGCTCCCGAGAAAGGTTCAGACCTACCATTCTTGGAAATTCTGTTCACAGGAGGAGTGAAAGTTCCAGAGGGAGCCAGTATATAGAGAGGGAACTGATTACCATAGTCCCTTACTACCCCCAGCTCCCCAGGCTGTTTCCTGCCTTTCCTTACTGTCAGGACTGTCCAATCCTGCTCTCTAAAACAGATTTGATGACTCAACAATGACCAATTAGGCGTTAACACATCTATCTCTTTAGCTATCTCGCCATCTTTATGGAGAACAAGATCTTAAATCTCAGCTCATCCGGACAGCCAGAGGCTTTGCCTAAATGGTGGAAAGAGCCCTACACATTTTTCATAATTACAATGACTTTTTACAGGGAGAGCCATAACTCCAGTGTGAGAAGAGGCCATGGCAGGTTCTGCGATGCGGGCAATGGAGCCAGCTGATGGCTGTCTGCGGGCACTCTCTGTGTTTCTACTATGAACACCTTCTGCCAGCAAGATTCACAAGCAAAGACAAGATGGCTTCTATTCTGGGAGCCCTCCCACTGATATGAGAGAAGCTGTATGTTTCAAAAGCAGACAGTAAATGGCAGAATGTCAGGGATTAAAATTCATTAAAATGCCTAAGGGTGGAGGATAGGCACCAAGAAGTCATTAATTGTGGGAGGCTTCCTGGATCTAAGCAGGAGAGGCCATTTGTACAGAGAGGACATGGTCTTGGTGTAGAGATGGGTGTGTCTGAGATGTGGACCACTTCAGGAAAACAGATCCAACAATAGATCATTGAGAGTTTGTTGTCTTAGTCTTTCAGTTGCTTAACTGGCTACTATTCCCATTACTCTCTCCCAATGATCCCCCTATGGTAAACTCCTAGCTGTTAGAGGAATCCCATACAAATCAGGTCCAAGATCTTGTTGCACTGTCTCTATAGTCTTGCCAGACATTTTTGGTTCCTCCTTCCTTTGTAATGCTGAGCAGTCTTCCAAATTATACTTCAGGTTGTTTGCAGCTGTGGTTTTTACTCATCCTTTCAATCTATGCTTTCCTTATTATAGCTAAACAATTTTCATGAGCCAGTAAGAAGAAAATGTGCCAAAATGGGAATGATCCACAACCTCTGCTCATTTCTCAACCCAAGTGCTCCAGAACCTACCTTGTCTAGTGCCATTTTTCCTTTCTTTTCATTTTCTTTTTTTAATGATTGGTGTCATAGCACTTACATGTTTCACCTTTCTCATATAAGTTCTGCTGACACGTGTTTCAGTCTGATGCTCCCTCTGTTGTATGTTTTGCTTCATTCCACATTTCTTACAGGGCAATTTAGAGCCTACATTCATATACTCCAAGGTGCCACAGATAAACAAATACCTGGATAATTTGATTCAGATACACAACTCACTTTTCAGAAGTATCATCGGAGAGTTAAAACACCATATGTTTGCCTCTGTCAACCTCTTTTTTTTTGATTAGTAGATTATATTGTGTTTCTAGTTCATACATTACAGAAATTGACCTTTGATACTCTCAAACAATTTTTTCTTTCTTTGGTCATAATGCAGAAAGGATGAGTTACTGTGTTTTACTGATTCATCCAATAAATTATGATAGCTACAATTCAGGACAAAGGGTGTAAAAAGCAACAAGGTTTATACCTTTTTGATACAAGCTGGTGAGAAGATAGACAAGTAAACCAGACATTACAGGAGAGCTAGTAAGCACTGATAAGGATGTAGAGAGAGTTCTGGAGTGAAGGGTGGGCATCTAGTGTAGCTGAGAAGAGTCAGTGGAGTGGAGAAGCATTGTTAAAGCCAAACCAAGACTTTAGAATGACCTTCCCACTCTGATTACAATGTCTTCATCGACACAGTTCCACAAGGAGCAATCATTTACTAAGTGCAATTATGTGTCAATCACTATGCCAGCTCAGACTTAGAGAGGGATAAAATTCAATCCCTGCTGTCAAAGTTGCTTCACTCCAGAGTGATGGACAGATAAATGAACACTTAAACCAGGATAAGGGCTGAGGTGGATGCATGGTGGGGGTACAGGGGGAAAACTGTTGCACAGTTTAGAATGTGAAAGGGAGAAAGGAACAATCTCAGGACTTCCCTCTTATTCCTTTCAAGTGTCTGGATAGGTTGCTTCAAATTCCACTGTGCAGTTTATTTATCATCTGGAATCGTAGCAGTTGAAGGATCCAGAATATATCAAACTTCCTAGGTCTCTGTCTGCACACCCGTCCTAGTTTAGGAAGCAATTAGTCTGAGAAAGACAGAAGTGAGAGTGTGAGAGAAGAATATATATATCCTTTTAAAATAATTTAGTAACAACCTTAGGTAAGTGACCAATAATTTATAGAGTCTATTCTTTTTATAGAGATATTTCCTTGCAGCTCAACTGGTGAGCTTGCTGGGTTTAGAGGATTAATCTTTGACGTAGTAAATATGTTCAAGCTGTAATTCAGCCATGGGGATAAAGGGAACTTAGACTTGTCTTGTATAAGGGAAATTTTGAATGAATTTGTGGAGGATCCACCACAATTGTCCTTAGTGTCTCTTGTCTCTCAGCATTGCAGAGTTTTGGATGGCAAGGCAGAGGGTACCATTATTTTACAGATGTGAGAGAAAATGGCAGGCTCAGGACTGGAACAGCATCATTTGCTTCAGTTCACGAGCTTACCCTTTCTTTACTTCCACATACAAAGTAGCATAACAGTTCAACATGCCCTCATAAGGATGTAGGCTTCCCCATGCTTCCACTTCAGCTCTTACCCTGCTATATTTTAAGTGTTCATATGTGTTTCAGGACTTGATAGCACACCATGCTACCGTGTGTGGTTAGCAAACTTGTCTTTTGTTTTGGTTTTCTTTTCTTTTCTTTTGTTTTCTGAGACAGGGTCTTACCATGTAGCTGGCTTGGCACTTGAAATGTAGAAACTCTGGCTTTGAATTCACAGAGGTCCTCCTGCCTCTGCCTCCTGAGTTCAGGGATCAGGGGGTGTGTTTACTCCCTTTACTCCCAGCTGCAAACCCCAGTCTTGCTTGCAAAGCTTTTCTACTCATTTCCTTCTATTATTTCCTTCCTGTTTTCCCCTGTGGTCCATGCCTCTCTTCAGACCCCTCATTTAGGTGTGTGTTTCTCCCCTCAGTACTTTCCTCAGGCTGTCCCCTCCCCTGGCTGCAGAGCTTCTTCTCTTTCTTCATGATTCAGTCTTTTTTTCTCCCTCCAGTCAGATCTAGAAACCCTATCCTAGGAGGCCTTCCCAGAGCACCTTCTGTTTGGGTGCTTCTTGATTCTGCATTACATAGGCCAGCCATGGCTATACCAGCTGCTTATGTTTAATAACTAACCTGAAGGTATTTGTGTGTGCACATATATTTATGTGTATAAATGCTCATGCATGTATGTGTGCAGGTGTGAATGCATATGTCTGAGCACTGTGTAGAGGCTAGAAGATGATGTTGGGTGTCTCTCTTACCTTTTCTTTTTCTTTTTTTTTTTTTTTTTGAGATAAGGTCTCTTAGTGAATCTCCAGCTCACTTCTGGCTAGACTGGCTGACCAGCAAGTCCTGGGAATCCATCTGTCTCTACCTCCCCAGTGCTGGGATGACAGATGTATGATGCTGTGCTTGATTTTTTACGTGGGTACTGGGATCCAAACTGAGGTCCTCAAGCCTATGCAGCAAGCATTTCACTTATTGAACTGTTTCTTCAGGCTCCTAAAGTCATTTTTGAGGTTTTTATATTTTATTGATTTACTCAGATTGAATTCTTTGTTGTAATATTATTTATTTTTATGAGTGTTTTGACCGGATGTGTGCATATGTACCATGTATATACCATACAGTTCAACTACAACTGAATGATGTTGTCAGTTCTCCTGAGTCTAGAGGTACAGAGGTTTTGAGCTGCCATGTGGGTGCTAGGAACCAAGCCTTGATCCTTTGCAAGAGCAGCAAGTGTTCTTAACCATTGAACCATCTCTCTAGTCCCTCATTATGGGGTTCTTAAGGGGCAAAACTTCACACAGGGTCTCATCTCATGTTACCTGACTAGAGGTGGGTCTGGGGTTTCAGAGTCTGAGAAAGATAAAGTTGCCTGTGTATTGGGAAAAAGAAAAGAAGAAAAGTCAAGTCAGGTGCAGTGGTACATGCCTGTAATCCCAACACACAGAAGGTAAGGAAGAAAGGTCAGGAGTTCAAGGCCATTCTCTGCTTCAGAGCAAGTTTGAGATCAGCCTGAGCTACCTGAGATCCTATCTCAAAAATCTGAAAAAGGAAAGAAAACAGGACAGTGTGTCTTAGAGTGAATGGGAATGGATACCTTGCACAGATGCAGCAGAAACTTGAAATTACTTGTTATGGTTATTCCAGAGCTGGGATTCTGTAAGCCTAGGAAGCAACCATAGCCTTTACCTGGTGTTGTTCTAATGTGGCCTGTTAAATAAGAAGACATCACACGAGCAGTAGGTGGTAGATTGGCATGTCCATTGCATCGTATGAATTTTAAAATGGCTTGGTGACAGGAGCTTCATGTGTAGACTGTATTGTTAGGCAAAGCACCTGGCTGCCCAGTGGATGACCCAGTTGCTGCCTAGAGATCTCTACCTCAGGGAAGGGAGGCCCTGAGAGCCATTTTGACCCAAGTTCAAATTCCCTAGAACAAACAAGCTGATCTCTTGCTCCAAGCAGCAGTCACAGAGGCTCCAGTGTGTTTATTGACTCTTGTGTGTCCCTGCCCTGGAGAACAAACAAACAACTCAGCTTGACTCATTCCCCTCCACCAGCCTTGCCCCATTCTGTGTCTGGGGTTTGCGAGGAAAATCCCTTAGACCCTTTGGAAATAAAAGAACCAAAAGTTATGGATGGGTCTCTGTCCACATATTTGCTTCCTTCCCAAGGAATACTAATCCTGCTTTAGGGGAGGGGCAGGCAGAGGGGCAGAGACCAGCAGTGACTTCCAGTTGCTTGGCTTGGGCTCTGTGTGTTGCTTGAGGCAAATCAGCTTGCTTCACTGATTCATTCATTCAACAAGTTCTTATTGAAAGCCTACTGTATGTGAGGCCTTCCCCTCTCCTGACTAGGCTTGCTGGCTCTTGCCATGCAGAATGCTGATGCCTCCTTCTTTCAGTCGAACGGATTGAAGCCCCAGTTTCTTAGGACCCTTATTATAATAATGCCCTTTCTTTCCCTTAGCACCCAGAGAGGACTTTCTTCCTGATCCCTAACCAGCTCCTTAATGAGGCTCTTAGCTCTTGGGATACCTCATGCTGCTTTCACCTAGCCTTGTTTCACATCTTCCACACTGGAGAAAGCAGCTCACGCTCCTCTTGGAGCTCAGTTTATTCCCTCCCCTTCCCTTCAGTATCTCTCCAGGTTGGAGGAGATGGATGACGGAATCCTCAAAGCACCCATGTTTCATGGGATGTGCACAGGAGCTCACTGAGAATGTATCGTGCGACCAGGCTTGTGTAGGAAATAACAATCTACTTGAAATTAAAGTCTTACCTCTCGGGGCTTCTCAGAGGCTTTAATGCATTAATAAACATTTGAATCTTAAGGAGGAGCACAGCATGTAATATTGTTCAAATTATCAGGCCCTGCAACCCTCATTAGTTCCTCTTACGCAGCCGGGCGTGGTGGTGGTATGTTCCTTTGATCTCAGCACTCAGGAGGCACTGCTACTGGGATCTCTGTGACTTACACCCTGGTCTCCAAATTCCAGGCCACCCAGATGAGATGCTCACAGAAAGACCCTGTCTTGACACAAACAAATAGCGTTACATTAGTGTTCCCTAAAATTCAAGGTGGGAAATGCTGACGTGGGATGAACATCAAGAATTAGAAGACCTGGAACTCTATCTTCTCTGCTTCTCATTTTTGTGGTTAAGAAAGTCACTCTACTTCCCCCTCTCTGGGAAATGAAATGATGTGGAGTATACGATCCTTCAAGTCTCTTCTAGTTATGTCCGAAGGCGTCCACAGGTAGACCCAGTATTCTAAGCACCAGGAATAATATCTAAGATCACTGTCTAGGTACCACATAAAGACACACAAATAACTGAAGAAAACATTTTGCTGGCATGTGGCTGAAGAGACCTGTGTACACACCCTTCACAGGAAGGGAAAGACATGGAAATAAAAATGTCAGTGTTACTGGTGTAGCTGAGGGTACAAAGTTGGAGGTGGGAAGCCTCCTTGGAAATCAGGAGACAAGAGGCTGGTATCCACTAACAGCCTGGCTGGGAGAGGGTCTCTCTGGTTTTCAGGGCCTACTACTTGGCAGAGAATGAATGGCAGAGAATGAAAGATATCTTGGAAGAGTGATGGGATGGGCCAGAGTCTGGCACTCCAGGATGCTCTGTTTGGACCCCTTGGAAAAGGGGGTCAGTACACATTTCATTTTGAGTCAGCCTTAGGGCATTTAGACAAGACGCTCACATCTGCCGGTTCCCTTGGAAGAGGGGTAGATTCCTTAGTGGGTGGCTTAAACCATTTGCCTCTTCTTGCATCGGGTGTGGTGGGGTAGAGTCCTAGATTCAGTTTGAGCCTCTGGGCACTGTAACTTAGAGAAGATAAGAGTGATGAGCATAGACTCTTATCTTTATAGCTTTTCTGGTTAGATTTACATGTTTCAAGTTGTCTGTGTGTGTGTCTACATGCATCTGCTTAGTGTATGAAGAGTGTGCACTTGCACACACATAGGCCACACGGCCAACCCTTATATGTACTCTGGGTTTGCAATGCAATTATGTATCTATAGAGCACTACATAAAGTTTTATTGTGTGTATTGTTTAAAATTATGTGTATGCTATGTATGTGTGTAGGTAATGTTTTGCTTTGTATGTGGAGGTCAGGTTTGTTCTTACCTGTATAGTTTGTACATGGATGTTTGTACACACCTGTTTCATAGGCTGTATCTCTCTGAGTGACTTATGTTCCCATTTCCTTGTCTTTGGAGTGGGTGGGTGGGATTGTTTCATTGGATCAACAAGTGTTTACTGAGAGCTTACTAAGAGTTGGACATGTGTCTGTATAATCTGTCTATCTGTGGAGTATATCAGCATCTGTGTATGTGCAACAGGGTTTTAAAAATATCTATGTATATCCCAGTTTCTCCACTACTTAAATACTTTAAACTTTATACTGTATATCATTGTCAGCTCCTCTCCATTGTCAGCTTTGTCCAGCTCCTGCTTGGACAAAGCAGGAGATAACTAGCCATATTTATTTTATGTATACCTGCCTAGTGTGGTTACATTGGAATAGATAAAACCCATGCATGCCATGACCCTGTTCATTATATTGGAATACAATTTGCTCCTAGGCCTCTGTGCCATCTTATTCTGGAGATTTCTCACTCCTAAGAAAAGCAAATACCTCTGCTTTTCCCTCCCTTTCTTACTGTTTCCTTCCAGGAAACAAGGGTAGGACACAGTCTTACCTAATTTTGAATCCAGGCATTTGAGAAGATTCTCTTTTCTTTTGCCTCTCCCTGGGCTGCTCTTTCCTATCCTTCACATAGGTCTCCCAATCCCTCGAAAGAGAGAAACAAGGTTTTCTTTTCCCCAGGGAAACCAGAGGGAGTGCAAGAGAGATCTTGCTTGAAGGGAATCTTCTATTTTATGGGCTTTGAGAATAATGTTCCTTCGTTAAGATAGCATCTCAGCAGAATGAGAGAGGCCTCTGCTCTTCCCCCAAAGAACTGTTTTTTTTATTTTCCTTAAGGGGTTGGGGGTACATTAAATAAACCTGTTTTTTAAAAAAGTACCTTTGCATCAAGGAAATGTGTTATTATTGTAATTGTCTAATGCTAATTATACTTATTACTATAATAAGCATTTTGTTGTAACAAATGATGTAATCCTCTTTATTTCTGTCGCCGCCAGAAGTGAGTGGTGTGTCTATAAGGAGAGGGGGGATTGGGGAGTGTTTGGCAGAAGATGTAGTCTAGGCTCAGTGCAGATGGGAAGCCCCTGCAGCTGCCTAGGGGTAGGAGATTCAGGACAGAAGATAACTGGATTATTTGACAATCTAAACTTGTTGGCCCCTGGAACTTTTTGTTTTAAGGTCTCTCCTGAAAATAGCTAATCATTCAGCCAAACCTTCAATTATCCATTCAGAAAACATTTATTTAGAACCTTAGCGTTTCATATGGTAGAGCCAACTTTAGTGAGATAAAGTAAACCAGATAGGCTCTTGGCCTGGAAAGGCCTGCAGGCCGGCAGGATTGATAAGCACTCAAGCACTGTCTTCCATGCCTTAGAGGAAGTATGGTACTTAGTGGGCCTGAGAGAGTTATGGCAACATGCATAGCAGAGGTGACTTATTCCATGCATGGAAACATATAGAGTTGGTCCTTGGAAGAGACCACACAGGAATGTGCCACACAGAGAAGCGGAGACAGACATTGCACTGAGAGGGATTATATTGTTGTTGGTCCAATATGTTGGCCCATGGAAAAGTTGTTTGTTGTTGTTAACATTAGTGCTAAAAAAAAACCATTGAGAATAGTTTGTATTACTAGCAGACGCTGCTCGAGGAACTATGTGCTAATTCATTTAATCCTTGCAACAGTGCTATGCTGTAGGGCTGTTAGGGACTGATGAATTAGTAAATGTAAAGTGCTTAGATCAGCCAGACCTGGTGACAATGGAATCCTAGCCCCTGTGGAGGTGGAGGCAGGAGGGTCACAAGTTCAAGGATAGCCTGAGCCACTTAGGGAGACTTTGTCTCAAAATTAGAGAGTGAAAAGAAGGCCTATGATACAGAGCCAGCAAGGTGAGGACTCTGTGTTCAATCCCTAGTACTGAGAGAGAAAAGCTAAGTATCTGGTTTGAATATGAATGGTTATTGCTATGTTGTTGTTATTATTATTATTATTATATTATTATTATTATATTACTTTTTATCAGACTGAAAAAAAATGTTGTCTAGGGAACTGACAAGATGGCTCAGCACATGCAGGTGCTTGACTCCAATACCGGCAACCTGAGTCTGGCTCCCAGGACCTACATGGTTGAAGAATACTGACAGCTTCAAGATTCCTCTAACCTCCACACACAGGCTGTGGCATATTGTCTCACACACAGACAACACACACAGAGATGCACACAAAGTGTAAGAAAAAAGTTTAGGTTTAGTCACTTGCCCAATTTCACATAGACAATAAGAAACAGAGCTTAGCAAGTAGACATAGACAGTTGTACACAAGGAATGAAATTCAGCATATACTGTCAGTAGACAGCCTAAAAACATCCCCAGTAGACTGTTCTAATGGAAACACTAAACTCACATAATAGAAAACTGAGTTTTCCGCTCCAGTATCTGCTTACTAAACTGATCAAACATTAAGTAACAAAGAAGATATCAATAGTGTGGACAAACATTGTAACTAATTTTCTCTGATCAGAGTTCAATGAAATAAGGATTAAAAACAATGTTTAAAAATATAAAAACAAGGAGTAGTGGCACACATGCCTAAAACCCATTACAGGGGGGAAGCAAAAGCAAGTGGATCTCTGTAAGTCTGAGGCCTGCCTATTTTACAGAGAGAGAGTTCCAGGACATCTGGGACTACACCAAGGAACCCAATATCAACAAAACAAAACAAACCAAAACCAAAACAAAACAGAGTATAAAAAGTTTCATCAGATGCTGACATTCTCTTAAACCTTGACAGTAGGAACACAATCCAAAATTTTATAATTTCTAAAGTATAATAATGATGATACTACATTAAAAAAGAGCCAGAAGTTGGGTAGAGAACAGAACAGTTCTGAAGAGAGACCCAGTTTTCAGCCATTTGTATAACTGGGCTCCCAGGTACATACTGAAGGTGGGTAGTAATTTGTAATGAGATTGCCAAATCGTTTGGGGCTAGAATATAAATGGTCTTGTGAACCAAGAGGGGATTTTACCAGAGGTCAAATAAGATTGGCACTTCAGAAAGGCAATTCCAGAAAGTTAGGATGAATAGCCAGCTGACCTACTAGATCTCCTTACCCTGAAGGAAAATGAAGGGGTCTACTTCCAAAGATGGCTACCACCTGTCCCACAGCAGGCTCAACCAACTGCAACTGCCCTTGCCTGCTGGCCAGGAGACATTAAGGAAGGGGATCCAGAACAACTCTCAGCTTAATGAGCTCCATGGAATCAAACAAGATCTCCAAGATTCCATAACTGGGTTGTCAAGATGACCAACAGGCCTTCACTTATTTCTGTTCTAGACACCTCATCCCTGCTATAGCATTGGTGGGGATATTGTCTGCCTTGGTCACATCTATATTTCTAGTGCCAGGCAATAGTACACATTAACAAGTCTATTGTGAATGTCGATCACTAGCCCTGGAGTTCAACCTTGACTGATGCTCCCATAGCTGAAGATTTCATTAACAATCAAGAGAGCTATTACCTAGCTATCAAGAATCTTCCCTCCATCCATCATGTGCACAAGCATGTGGCTATCTCTATTCTTTTCCTCTCTTACTGTGTGAACTCAGCCATTGTACCACAGAGTAGTGCACTCAACACAACAATAACCATGGCTCCCCCACACTGTACACCTACTTCATACTGGTCCCCATCCTCAGCACTTCACATATGGTGGCTAAGATCTATGAAGAGATCCCACTGCCACCCTCACTTTACAGGTGAGGAAACTGCGCTATAAAGTAGCTGAAGACCTTGTCCAAGGTCACACAACTGTCAAACATAGCCTTAATCTTCTTACTAGTGCTTCTGAAAGCTTCGTGAGCACGTCGGTCACCTGGAGTTTTGTTAAAATGCACATTGCTACTCTGTGTAACATCCAGTACTCTGCTGTGTGTGTGTGTGTGTGTGTGTGTGTGTGTGTGTGTGTGTGTGTGTGTGTGTGAGATACTGGGACTAAAACCCAGGCACTTGCACTTGCTGGACAAGCATGCTACTATTGATCTTCATACACAGGCTTTAATTCAGTGTTTTCAGTAAGTCCACAGGTGTTGCAGCTGCTGTCTGTTCATATAACGCTACAGACACCAAATCATGCTTCTCACCTTTTCCCAGCAACCTCTTTCTGACTTCCTTTGTCATGAGCTGTAAGAGTTACTTCCTGAATCTGTTTAAAATAGTTTTGTTAACCGTCAGTCACCTTTTGGAAGACAAAGGGGACTTCCAATCCATTAGATGTTTTGACCTGTCTCAGTGTAAATGACTGAGTCCAAATTAAAAGAAAGCAGTTATAGACTTACTGGTCATAGGTCCTGCTTACATACAGGTGTCACATCAACTGGATGATGGCTGCTGGAAGAGGCTCCTCTACCCCTATCCTCCTGAAGATATCAGAAGTTAAATCAGACCTAGGTATCTAGGTGAAAGTGCCCAGCCCCAGGGCTTCTGCTGTAGACTATCGATTAACATGGTTCTGGAATTTCCAAGCACAGATGTCTGGGATGCTTTTTGTCAGCACCTTCCAAAGGTTGAGCAAATAACAGCACACAGAACAGCATAGGAAAGGAAATTTTCATGGCAAGAGTCAACTAATATGTTTATTAGCAAGAATTTTAAGATCCGGTCATTTTATCCCAACTCTTGGTCTCAGAGTGACTGCAGGAGTAACGGAGAAGACATTCAATGCCTTCCAATCTCACTGCTTTCTTAGCAAAGTATATTGATGAGACATCATTCTTAACCCAGATAACTGGGAGTTGACACAGCCATTTTAGATAGGAGGTGGAGCCTCTGATTTTCTTTCTCACTGGAGAGCCCTGATTCAATTTCAACCAGGTCTAGGCTTCTTGTAGCTGGGCAAAGCAGTTATAGCCTCAGAGGAAATTATAGCTCTCCAATAGCTTGGGCTTTCTCTTGGGAAACCTTAGGCAGGTCATTTCTTGGGGTGGTGGAGCAAGAGTGGGTGGTGATGGTGTGTGGGTGTTGGGATGGGATTAAGTATTAAGGAGATTTTTTTTTTGCACTTCTCCATTTTTTCCTGTCCTCATGGCTGTCTATTTAGCCCAGAAAAGCAAGTGCATCCCCACTTGGCCAGCACTAACCACCTGAGTACATAATCTAGGGGCTCTTCCTTTCTTATCCTAGTAAATTTAGAGGGAGCAGGGAAATGATTTTTCATTTATTCACAACCATCTTTTTCTAGACCCTGTTAACCTTGAACTTTTGGCAGTCCCCACAAGTGTGTGCTACCACACACAACTGGGGGTGCCCAGTTCAATACACATTTAAAAATATCCATTATAAGTAACATATTAGGCTACTTGAGGCAGAATAAGAAATGATCACTGTTTTTAAGATAGACTGTTGTGTGAAGAGAGAGGCAGAGATCTAGGTGACAAATTTTGAGGCTGAGGAATGCTTAAGATGTCGGTGAGGCAGCAGACATCCCCGGTGGGGTTTGGAAGGGGCCTTGGCCTTGGACTTCTCCATTCTTCAGAACTGGAAAAGAATAGATATATACCTTGCTTGTGTTATTTTGATGTAGTAACTCATGCAAACCAATAAGGATATTGACATGAAAGGAATAAAACCCACTAATTCAGTAGAGTAGCAAGTTAGGGAATATGTTTCGTGAAAGAAGTACAGAAAAATTTGGGGGAGCTCAAAGAAGGGAGGACAATCTAAATGATGTACATGAAGGAAATTCCTTTAAACTCTGTAAATATTGGGTAAATAAAAGATTTTAACTTCCTCAAGAAAGGAAAAGACAATTAAGAGGCATGACCCTAGACCAAGTGTTGATAAGTTATAGTTCAAGCTTTTTTTTAACCTAAAGCTTAGAATAGTCTTAAGATTTTTAATCATATTGAAGAACAAGAGACAACAGGGTCCAACTGTGAACTGATGCAGTTTGTAAAATCTGGAATATTCACTATCTGGCCTTTGGAGGAGAAGGTCTGCCAGTCGCTGATCCAACCCAAACATTGCAATAATTATGTGACTATAGAGTTTGTCCTGAAAGTAATGGGACCAACCAGAAAATAAGTTGTCAGGAGGATGAACTGGAATGGGTACAGTACATGGAGATTTTTAGGATGGAACATGAACATCATGCAATGATCATTAATACACATTACGTTCAAAAGCAGGAAACCGAATAGGTCAGGTGTGGCACATGCCTGCAATTCCCACACTTGAGAGGCTGAGTCAGAAAGATCATGAGTTCTAGGCTAGTCTGGAATGTACTGAGACTGTCTCAGAAAACTGAAAGTAGGAAAGCACCCAGAGAGAAGACCAAAGGTATAAACTTAGGACTACTTCCCTCACAGGGGAAAATGAAAGAAAACAAAAGATTGAAGAAGACTAAAAAGTCATCTGAGAGGATAGAAAATTATGTTTTGTTCATTTATTAAACTGCAGGTGGAGCAGGTTGCAGTGATGCTCAATGCTAACAAGTTAGTACAAGAGCACTTTGTAGAGTTTGGGGTGGCACAGATTGAAGGATGGAAGGAGATGGTAGCAGAAGGGTGGCAGTCAGTAAAAGTGGGCACCGAGCACTTTGCCTCCCGTGCAGGAGAACGTGGGCATCATGTGCTGTGAACTAAATTCTCTCATTACAGAAAACAAGTTTTTTTGTTTTGTTTTGTCCATGTTTAAAAGTGTTTCTGTTTCACTGTATCAAGTCCAAGATTTCTATTCATTAGGATCTTCCTTACAACTGAGAGTGCCCATCATCATTTTTTTTATCTTAGACTTCCCACTATTGATTGAACTGTCTGCACAAATGAAATGAATTTATTTTCAGCTTCCTGGAGGCCTGTTCCACCACCCCCCCATCTATATTTTTACTCAGGTCATGAGTTGTAGCCTCATAGAATGAGTTTGTCAATGTTCCTTCTGTTTCTACTCAAACTATTCTTTGGAATAGTTTGAGGAGTATTGGCATTAGTTTTTCTTTGAATGTCTGGTAGAATTCTGCACTAAAACCATCTGGCCCTAGGCTTCTTTTGGTTGACAGACTTTTAATAACTGCTTTTATTTCCTTGGGGGGTTATAGGTCTATTTAAATTGCTTACTTGATCTTGATTTAACTTTCATAAGTGGTATATGTTAGGGAAATCCATCATTTTGTTTAGATTTTTCAGTTTTGTGGAATACAGGTTTTGAAGTAAGACCTAATCCTCTGGATTTCCTTGGTGTCTATTATGTCCCCTTTTTATTTCTGATTTTGTTGATTTGGATACTGTCTCTCTGTCTTTTAGTTTGGCTAAGGGTTTGTGGCTCTTGTTGGTTTTCTCAAAAACACAGCTCTTGGTTTTGTTGATTCTTTATATTGTTCTTAGTTTCTTGTTTATTCATTTCACCCGAGTTTGATTATTTCCTGACATCTACTCCCCTTGAATGTGTTTGTTTCTTTTTGTTTTAGAGCTTTTAGGTGTGCTGTTAATTTGCTAGTATGAGGTCTCTCCTGTATTTTCTATAAAGGCAATTAGTGCTATGAACTTTCCTCTTAGCACTGCTTTCATTTTGTCTCATATGTTTGAGTATGTTGTGCCTTCATTTTCATTGAATTATAGGAAGACTTTAATTTTTTTATTTCTTCTTTGACCCAGTGTTCATTGAGTATAGAGTTGTTCAGTTTCCCTGATTGTGTAGGCTTTTGTTGTTTCTGTGGTTGTTGATGTCCAGTTTTAATCCATGGTGATATGATAAGATGCAATAGTTATTTCAGTTTTGTTGTGTCTGTTGAGGCTTGTTTTGTGGTCAACTATATGTTCAATTTTGGAGAAGGTTCTGTGAGGTGCTGAGAAGAGGGTATGTTGCTTTGTGTTTGGGAGAAGTGTTCTGTAGATATCTGTGAGGTCCATTTGATTCATAACCTCTGTTAGTTTTATTATTTCTCTGTTTAGTTTTTGTCTCAATGACCTGTTCATTGGTGAGAGCTGAGTTTTGAAGTCTTCTACTATTAATACGTATGGTTCAAATTGTGATTTAAGTTTTAGTAATGTTTCTTTTACAAATGTGGGTGCCCTTGCATTTGGCGCATAGTTGTTCAGAATTGAAACGTCATCATGGTGGATTTTTCCTTTCATGAAAATAAAGTGTCCTTCCACATCTCTTTTGATTTTTGTTGTTGTTGATGTTGTTGAAATTCTATTTAATAGATATTAGAATGGCTACTCCAGTTTGCTTCTTGGGTCTGTTTGCTTGGAAAACCCTTTCCCAGCCCTTTACTCTGAGGCAATGTCTATCTTTGTTGCTGAGGTGTGTTTCTAATAAGGGGGAGGGGCTTGTGAAGGTGGGAGGAGAGGAGGGAGGATGTAACATTAATAAATAAGTGCATTAACGAAGAAAAATTAATTTGTTAAAAAATAAAACAAAACACAAAGATTTAAGGGTTG
Source organism: Apodemus sylvaticus (assembly GCF_947179515.1). NCBI lineage: Eukaryota > Metazoa > Chordata > Mammalia > Rodentia > Muridae > Apodemus > Apodemus sylvaticus. The sequence continues at coordinate 67,330,174 of NC_067488.1, read as the reverse complement.
TGTGATTTAGAGGTTGGCTGCTCAGGCCAACAAAAATATAGGTGACCAGTGAAACTCAACTTACATACAACATATTTTCACTGTGTGTGGCACTCAGTATTTCCCCATGTACACTTTATATTTTACCTGGCACTTCTGCTTCTCTTGCTCTCTTTCTTTGTCCATTTGTGAGTCTTCCTTTTGGGTGCATCTGAAAGGTCCCCTCCTTCACACTGTGATTTAAAACAGTGTTTTGTTAATAAGCCCGGGTTCCAGTGGAGATCTTCTATTTGTGTATTCTATGACCTGAGATTCTTTTGGATATTTTAGTTTCTCCAGATATACAAATTACCTCTCAAGGCTCTTATCAGGACTAAATGTGATGTTTGCTATGTTTGCATTTAAGCTTCCCCATCCAGCTGGTGGTTCCATACACTGCATGCCCTCTGCTCGTACGCTTGCTCTGCCCTTTGGTTGTATAGCTGCATAGGTTTTACTCAGGGGCAGAGCCATGGGGATTGGGTCTTGCCTTTCTCACCAAGGGATGACCTATCGAGATCATTTCTCACAACATTTAAAGCTGGTATCTACCCACAGAGGCGTCCTTGAATAGGACACTCTGAATCACTCGGAAGGGGCTCCTTAGGGATTTCTGAGGTGAGTCTCCCAGCCCACATTCTCTCATTCTGCTGTGCTGGCTTTGCATAGGCTTTCTGAGTAGGTTGATGGCAAGGAAGTGTTTGGCAAGCCTTTGGGTGAGGGGTGGGAAGTGTGTGTGTGTGGGGAACCAGAGTAATCATCATTATCATTCTTCCTGTGACTCAGATTAATTATAAATACTGAGGTTCTTGGGGACAATGCAGGCAGCAAGAGGAAGCCTTCAGAGGATTTTCATTTCAACTGTCAACTCCCGCCCATGGTACATAATTTCTTTTGCCCAGTTTGGCTTCTGTGCTTGTCCTAGATAGCCCTAAGTGGCAGGTGTGCAGGAGAATCTGGTGCTCCTGCTTCCTCTTAAACAACCATCCCTCTTGTAACTGTTTATCTGCGTCTTTTATCCCAGCTATGAGGATATGGCTAAGCAGCCAGGTTATGTCGATCTCCCGTCTCTGATTTTTATCTTAAGCCTTGGAAAAAGAAAACCTCACACCTGACCAAACTCGGTAATAGAAGATGTTTTCCCCCCTTCACTCCTTGGTCCCCTGGAGCTTATTTCACTGGAAGGGAACGCAGGTTGATGTATTTTTAAATGGCTTTGATTTTATCACCTTGCTTAATGATTTGGTACGTTATTTATTAGACGGGGAGCTTCCCAGAGGGGCCTGGCCCATTAACGTATAAATAATGTGGCAAATAGTTCAATAGAGCTGTAAAAAAAGTGATTTAGAAATAAATTGACCTCTGTTTGTTACATGTAAACGAAGGCCCAGGGTCATAATGTATTTTGTGCCCTTAAGCTGAGGTGGTGGGTTGGGGTTCGGTGGGCAGGGGGTGGTACAGATGTGGGGGTGGGTGGTTCTTCATCAGCCCCCTTTTCTCTGCTCTAATTGAAGGTGTTTCAGGTGTGATGTGGTGCTGCATGGATGTGTAGCTGAGTGAATTGTACCAAGCTGTGGACTAGGTCAGCCATGTGCTTGGTAGTTCCTGCAGCACACAAATCCCTGTGTGCAATTTTGTCATTGTTGAGAAAGTAACAGCCCAGAAGACTTGATGGCTTCTTGAATCTGAAGAGAAGCTGTTGTGATCCTGAATATATTTAGATCATCCAATGAGCTCCTTTGATAGAGCTCCTGTGCATCGTGCAACCCATAATAGGCAATCTGCAAATATTTATTATAAATATTAAACACCGGGTAGAGATGTGGCTCAGTTAAAAAAAAATGCTTGCCTACAATGCATAAAAGCATGGGTTTCATCCCCAGGCATGAATAAAACCATGTGTAGTGGCAAATATCTTTAATATCAGCAGTTGGGAGGTGGAGACAGGAAGATCATGAGTTCAAGACTACCCTTGACTACATAGTGACATATGAGTTCAAGGCCAGCCTGAGATATATGAGACACCCTATCTTTCAAACAAAAAAAAATGGCCAACCAAATAAATAAGTAATTATTAAGTACATTCTCACATGTATAGTATGGTTCATGGAGGGAAGGGATGGTACAGATAACTTAGGGAAATAATGACTATTCTAGCTAAGAGTTTATTGAGTATTTAGTGGGTACTAAGACATTTCATATACTTTATATTTGTAAACTAATTAAATCCTTCACATGTTTAGACTGTGTTATGACATATATTCAGACGAGCACACAAAGAATATGTGTGCACCGTAACAAATAATGTGACAAATGGAAACATAAATGCCAGGATGATAAAAGTAAATAAATAAAAATACTTTTAAAGCAGCCTGAATCTCTCTTCTGATTGCAATCCTTTCCTTTTCCCTAAGTAAGTATCCTGTTCTTCATGACCACTTGCCTGGCTTCTCATGGGTTAGTACCATGCACAATGCTGTCTTCTTGCCTGTCTTGTGCATTTTGTATGAATTCACTCAAACTATTCTCTCATGTCTTCCATGTCTTACTCAAGGTCTTGTTATGAAATTCATCCGTACATGCATGCAGCTGGGATCTGCTAGTTTTCATCACAGGACATATTTCACTGCAGCAAATTGTGGGGCTTTTTGCAGGAGAAGGCACCTGACTGCTTGCCAGTTTTTATCAGTTGGAAGACACACTGACTGGATGCCTGGGGCATACACATCTTAGTGCCATGTGCCTGTGCTTTGCAGGATATGAACATAGTGGCAGAGTATCTGCATTATATAGTATATATATAAAAAAATCAAGTTTATTCAGTAATTGCCTTCCATGTTGTCTGCCAAAGTAGTTTATACCACTCACTCTGGCCAGGACATGTGAGCATCCCTGTTGTGCATCCTTACCAACTCTTAGTAGTATCAAAAAAATTCTAATTTAATATCTGCAGTGTTCTATGGTGTTAAAGTTATTATTATTATCATTTTCAGATGATTACACTGAGGCTCAGGGTATTTAAATTTAAACTACTTCCTCGATATTCTATAACCGACAAATAGCAGCAGCAGCACTTGAGTTTAAGCCCGAGTCTGTAAATCCAAACTTTAATCTTAATACTTATACTTTCTCTTCATAATCAATGCCTGATAGATTTTTTGGGGGCATAAATTATCTAACTTGTAAAGCACACTTAAGTTTGTTAAAGATTTAAGTTTTTGTTGATATGTGTTCCGTGTACTCTGTTCCCCTTGGTGCTTACTGCGTATTTATTATGCATTGGCTGGTGGCTTTGTAATATAGAGTTGACCATGAGACATCCAAAAGAATCTTCTGCAATGGTCCAGAAAACCCCTCCGTATAGATAGGTAAAGGAATGGAAAACAAGTCCAGGGAAGAGGCTCCACCCAGGAGCCAGAAAGTCTTTTTTTCACCCCCACCCCACCCCCGCCACCATAATTCCAGCTGCTGTTTTAATTCAATCCCTCTCCTTCATTCTTCCAAAGGCAACCCTTAATAAATGATCAAAGGCCCCTTTCTGGTTTCAGGGTATCTTGTTGGTTGGGCAGAGTTTCCAATAGAGTCAGGGCTTTAGGGTGTCTTTCATCCCAAGAGCTCAAAGCCTCCCACGGACATTAACCTATTAATCACCAAGCTGCTCTGTGAAGTTGAGAGCTACTCAGTGGGTGCCTCCTCCGCTTCCCAGGTAGAGAAACTGAGTCCATGACTTGTCCAGAACTGCCCATGGAGTCAGGGTGGAGCCAGGCAAGGATCCTGGGTGTCCAGGGAGATCGACTCTCCTATTGCCAGCAATTCAGGGTTCCAGCTCCCTGCACATTCAACAGGAAAAAAAGAACTCACTGGAAAATGGAGAAAGTTGAGGCTGGTGGCAGTTCAGGATACCATGGTCCTGTTTTGATTGCCTTGCCCAAGGAGCTGTGCACTCCTCAAGGTCAGGGCCAGGCTGGCTCACATTCATGTCTTCAGTTCCTAGACTGCACTTTACATATTGCAGACCCTTAGTAACTGTCTGCTGAATGAATGAGTGAGTGAGTGAGTGACTGAAGGAGTGAGTCAATGTCTCAGTGAATGAATGACAAGTTGCTTAAATTTGTCTTACTAATCCTGGTCTCCTCCTCAGCCCCACCTTTTCCTAATACCTTTGTAATGGTGGGTGGGTATAGGAAGGAGAAATTAAGCGTTTCTGGATAAGATGTGAGTGTGAATGCAGCAGAGAGAAGAGATGCCTGATGTGGATTGCCCAGGAAGGGAAGAAGGCACAGGCGGAAGGTGCCCCAGAGACCCACATCTCTTGCCTAATGGGATCTATACAGGAAACTAAATTTTCAGCTAAAGCTGGGAATTCTGTGAGTTTCTATTGTTGGGGCAGCTATGGTCTTCTCCTTCCATTGTACTGGCAGAGCTCTGGATTGTGTAACCAGATAACAATGTGAGCTGTGTCTCCAAGTATCCGTCACCTTGTGACATCCTTAATGGATTCCTTGTAGGGGAAGCAATGAGTATGTTCCCTTCTCAGGGTGCACAGAGGTCACCGGAGTACAGGTGTGGCTTAAAGTAGAGGAATTTCCCTAGGTTTTTTTCAGAAGAAGATGCCTAACTCAGTAGTGGGATGGGTTGGAAGATGATCCTATGGGATCTGTCATGCATATTCCTGTATAGGTTTGTGCTCATACGCCAATGCGCTTAGCTGTTCTACCTGAAGCTTCATGAGTGGATGCACTAGGAGTAGGAAGATCTCGTTTGCTTGATTTGGGTCTGGTGCAGTTTTTCTCTGTCTCCAGACCTTCCTTTCCCTCACCCCTCACGTGTTTTCAGTCAGAAGCTTCTGGAGTATATTGAGTTTGGGAACGAATGTTCGCTTCCAATTTTCCCAGCATGCCTTTGTTTCCGTCACCCATCTGATCCTATCTCTATCCCTAGGCAGGCTTCCTGCTGCCTGCATTTATCCCCCTCTTTTATGATGGCATTTAATTAGCTCACACACAGTGGTTTTATGGGACAAACATGGCCTTGTTTGCCTTATAACTGGATTTCATGACTCTGTGGGGACGGGTCAGAAAAATCTCAGCCCAGCCGTGTTTGGAGCTCAGGAATTCTGGGTGGTTGGAAACCTGGGAATTTGATATCAGCTGACACAGAGCTAGATCTATCTTTGATAAACTGGGAAAGAGTCACCTCTCCTGTGCTGCTTTACACAACATACGAATAACCGCCTAGGAAAATGGGCAGACTGTGCCAACCTTAGGGATGAGAGGAAAATCATTTTTCTTGCTTCTCTGATCTTTGTCAGTCATGTGACTGTCACACTACTTTAGCCCATAGGCAGGGTGGCCACTCAGGGGGTAGTTAGGAAGCCTCTTGAACCTCAACTCTAGGAGCATGAGATACTTGCTTTTTAAAGAGAATCGTTAAGATAGAACTAACGGGTTGATGAGATGGCTCAATGGGTAGATTCTTGGTACCTATATATGGAAGGAGGGAACCAACCCCACTATGATTTGGCACCCATTCTTGAACATAATATATATATATATATATATGTATATACATGCAACAGTAATCATTAAATCACAGTAAAACAGACTTGTGAGAAAACGGTAAAATGAATCAGATACCTTTGACTTGTGGATCATGAGAGCCATCTGGGGTATTGAAGCAAATAGTATTTGTCCAGGCGATAGTAGAGAAGTGGAGGCAACCGTTTATGTTTAAGAAGTCCTGTTTACATTAGGAATGTGTGTGTGTCTGTATGTGTCTGAGAATGTAGGTTGTTGTTATTGTCTTATTAGTAGGCTAGTCAGGAAGCTCCGGGGAGATGTAAAAAATAGTGTCCTAGAGAATGAGCTCAGTCTGTTCTAGTGTCTTCAGTGAAGCACCATGCCTTCTGCGGCCACATGTGACACTCTTCATTTCCAAAGCATCTTTCCATCTTCTCTTGTCCACAAAGTCACTGGTGTCCCTACACACAGGTGCACACAAGCTAAATTCTTTTTTAAATACTTATTTTTAAAATTATGTATATTTTGTGAGTCAGTCTGCATTTAGGTTTGAGCACAGGTATCCATGGAAGCCAGAGGCATTAGATCCCGCAGAAGAGCTGAATCACAGGTGAGTCCGATACAGGTGTAGGGAACTGAACTCATCCTCCTCCTGTGGCTGCTCTTAGGCCCCGAGCCACATCTCTAGCCCCCGTAAATTATTTCTTGATAAATAAATGATTCTTGGCAGGATATTTTCTTTTTTGGCAAGGATATTGCTTGTTTGTTTGTTGAGATTGGATCTTATGCATTTCAACCTGACCTTGAACTTACTTTATATCTAAGGATGGTGACCTTGCGTGAACCTTCAGCCTCTAACCCTGAGTACAAGGATTACAGACCTACACTAGAGTATTTTGTTTGTGGGGTACTGGGGGTCCAATTCCACCTACTTAGTTATATTCCTGGTCTGATTTTCCCCCTCAGCTTTTGACAACATATTTCTTTGACTTGTGGTTTATGAGTAACTCAGATGATGAATGTGAAATTCAGACTGGCAAGGGTGCTTCAAGGAACAAGGGGAAATCACTGCTTCTTTCTTCTCCCTCCTTCTCTGACCCCTCTGCACTCTCAGATAAGACTGTAGGCCTAGGCCCTCAGGCTTGCTCCCCTCCCCCTGCCGCCATCTGCTCTTTCCCGTATCACTCTGGTTTGCACCATTCTGTCTTTGAATGGAAGTATGGCCAACATGTCTTTGAGGTCGTTCTGAAATTCATTAATCCAGATTCTCCAAAACCACAGGAGAGGAAGATCTATGTGAAAGGTGGCCTGAAATGGGTGAGAAACTGTGACCAACCCAGGAAAGGAGAGAGTAACTGAGGCATGGTGGTTCATGCATCAGTCACTTTTGTATGTACAAGGCGGGATAGGTCCATGGTCCATGACCCATTGGTCACCTTTGCATCTCTGTGACTAAGTAATTGACAGAAGCAACCTAAGGAAGCAAGAATATGCTTTGTCCCATGACTTCAGAGGTCTTCAGTTCATCATGGCAGAGAAGGCATACTGGCAGAACAAGCTTCTGCGACCCCCTCACATCACAAGAAGCAGAAGATGCAGACCCAGGCTATACCCTTCCACAGACTAGACCTTGTGTCCCAAAGGTTCCACAAGCTATTGGTCAAAAACAGTAGCATCAATTTGGATCCAAATGCTCAAACACATGAATCTGTGGGGGCATTCCACACTCAAACCATTTGTGTGTTTGGGAAAGGATATTATCAAGCATAGAGACTGATAAAGGGTGTTAAGCTAAACATTAACCATAACTAAGAAGAAATAATAGATTCCTAGTCTCAGACCTATGGACTTATTTGCATAAATTAATGTGTTATAATTGAGATGGGGTATTTAAAACAGTGCTGCCCCCTGTTCTTCTAGATGGATCTGGGGTGGTTTAGCTTTATCTGGAGGCAGACTTACACTAAAATTTTCAAAGCAGAGGTGAGAACTAATCTCTCTGATGCCTGTCTCCACACTACCTGGTCAGGGAGTCTTCAGTCCAAATCTCTCCTGCTGCTGCTTGCAGAACATTACAAGTCTAGTGATGCATACAGCTTCTCTCAAGTGTCCCCTCCTCCCTGGGAGCTTGTGACAGCACATCACACCTTAAAAACCATTAGGCACAGAAAGTTTGGGACTGGCCCCAGCACGCCTTTACCCTTCTGTGTTATCCTATCTCTGGATGACTTCAGAGAAGCTGAGGGTGGCGTTCAGTGGATGCTCCAGCCTCCCCCACCTCTTTCTCTGAATTGCCAATATATTTTCTCTGACAGTTTGCACAGATAGTTAAGATACCGTGTAATTACAGTTGCATTTGAAAGCCAAACATGATTTATTTCTGACAAGCTCAGTCATCTTTGGGATGACTTGGGGTGTTTGTGTTCATGAGCGCATGTGTGTATGTGCTGGTTATCTTTCTGAAGAACAGAGTAAGTTGTAGGTCCTATGACTGTGTCCCATTCAGGAACTTTATTTGATTGAACTTAGGAGATATTAAATTTTACAAAGCACAGTCTTCACCCCTAGGAGGCTGCACAATGGGAATTTTGTGATCTTTACCCAGGACAAAGACAGACACAAAAGTAACAAGGCAAGAACAGAGATCTGGGCAGTGGTAGGGAACAGAAGGAAGCTACTGGCAGTCCAGTGAATGGCTTTCAACAGGAATTCCCCACAGAAGGACCTTGTGGGGAGAGTGTTTAGAGGAAGAGGTTAGAACTGTGAAGAAGAGTATCTCTCAGAGGAGAATGAGCTTGAAGAGGAAAGCATTTGCTGAGAAGAAACTGTTCAGCCCAACTGAAGATTATCAGGAGGAATAAGTCATCGGACCGTGGAAGAAGGGGGAGAGATGTCCAAAGGTGCTGGCTGGTGTTCTGTCAGACTACTCTGGGGGCACATAGAGGTAGTGCCTTCTACATATCAGGTTCGAAGGCATGTGGGACTTCCCACCAGCTTCAAGGGATCAAGCATGAGGGAGGTAAGGCCTGGATGAGGTCAAGTAAGAGGGGAGGGCAAGCAAAGAGCCATGAGTTCACTATCAAGCCTCTCTGTTGCTACTGAGCTTGGAGCAGTGGGAAGAACAACAGAATTGAGTTCCCTTCTGATTCCAAGAGAGTTTAAGGTTGGAAAACAAATAGCTGTCAAAGTGGTCTGTCAAAGTGAAGTGTACCACTGCGTTGTCTTCTGTGTCCTGAAGTAGGTCTGGGCTGTGAGGACACTGTTGGCTGCAAGGCAGAAAGTATGCACTGATAGGGCTCATTTAGCCACTGGGTAGCAGGGGAGTGGGGAGGAATGGATGTGCTTGTTTTGCTCTGGGCGTCTCTCTCTGGCTCAGGCTTCTGTCAGTACAGACCTGCATCCCAGCCCCGCCCCAGCTGTTGATTATACCCCTTGGGATGTATCAGTGCTAGGAAAGCAGATGTGCCAGATGTGACATGTTTGAAAGAAAAAGAACCCTTTCGCTTAGAGCCTTGGGGAGAGCTGCTAATCACTGTCTTTGTTGTTGCTCATAGGAAGGGCAGGGCTGAGGTTGGATGGATGGCAGCTAAGTGCCCCAGTACTTCAGCAAAGGACCACACTTCCAACACTTAAGGAGCCAGATATGGGACAGGAGAGTGAGGATAGAAGAAAGAGAAACTGAGACCTGTATCAAGTGAAGGAACTTTGAGTGCATAGTAGAGGGTGGGTTGGCAACTGGTTGGGTTCCAAATACAAGTGTGTGTGTGTGTGTGTGTGTGTGTGTGTGTGAGAGAGAGAGAGAGAGAGAGAGAGAGAGAGAGAGAGAGAGAGAGAGAGAGAGAGAGAGGAGGGAGGGAGGGAGAGAAAGAGAGAGAGGTTTCTAGGAAATAAACCTAACAGGATCACCTCAATCAATCTACCACCTTCTCTGAAAGACCCCAGTGGCTTCCTGGTCTACACTTCCCTGCTACCCTGTAGTCATTCAGTTTATTTTTCCTCTGTCCTCAGAAGCAGAGCTCAGGACTTTCTGTGTGTATGTGTCCTTTGCCTGAGGGAATCTGATTGAGTGTTGTTGACAGATGTCTCAGTCTGGGAATTCCCAGCATGCTTTGCTTAGTATTTCTTTGCCAAGATATTGCCTAGGGTGCCCAGACACCATGGCCTTAGTTGTTCAGCTGCTGCCCAACCTTCTCCAGAGTTGATGAGGAGGAGGACTAATTCCTTTCATAAGACCAGGATGGGGACAGGGGGAAACATACAAGAAAATCTTATGGGCATATTAGAAACTGCTGTGAGGCCAAAGTGGAGCCAAATACTGTTGCACAAATCTGGAGCGTGAACATGCTGTTTTTACTATTTACAGCCCTTAGAAAATCAGTTAATTCAAAATATTCTGCTCAGATCCCAAGGAGGTAATTCTTGATTCCATTTTTGTTGAAGTGTTGACATTTTCTATTCTCTTACTTAGATTATAACTCTTCCCATTTAAACCCAATGAAGGCTATGAAAATTAAGGCTATGAACTTTAATGCCAGTGCCTCAGTAGAGAGATCTGTTGTCTCCATCAGCTAGAAGCCCACCAACTAAGCCAAATCCCTAAATAGCATTGTCCCTAATCTGTCTTTCACCCTGATCCTGGGATTAATTCCAACTCAACCCCAGATCCAGTCCTTCCCTCCCTGCTCCCAACTGCCCAGAATGATTTGGGGGTAGGAGGATGAGGGAGGAGAAGGTAAGATGAGCAATGCCTCTGGGGGAAAAAAGGAGGAGGAGGAGGCCCAGCCGGAGAGACCTGGAGGAGCCAGTGTGGTATCTGGGAGCCCCAGGCATGATCCTGGTACTTGCCAAGCCATGACTCACAACTTCGTTCTCCATGGCATTTTGTTGGGGGTGTGTCTGGGCTGGCAGCTGGTAAATAGGATGCCTTGGGTAAGGTACTCCCCACCTTGGCCCTCTCTCTACCTTTCACAGACCCTCTTTCTGGAGGGTCCTTCCTTTTGTATATCCTGATTTCACAAGACCTAGGCAAAGCAAGAAAAAAAAAGCTTGCTGCTTAATTCTTCATCTCTAGTTACAAAGGAATCCTCCAGAGACTAAATTGCTATACAGAGTCCTGAAGCTTCCAAACATGAGAGGTCACCTTGTCCATCCCCTTGGGTATCATCCCCCTCAGGGACTCTGAGTTACCCCATTCTGCCCAGTGTCCTCTCATGACAGGAATCATACTCTATCCCAACCCCTCCCACTGTAGTCATTGCCCAAATCCAGATAGGCATCCACTCTGGCTGGATAGGGATCTTTATAGGGGTGAACCTGTGCTTGTGGATGAAATAGCAGTTGCAAACACCTGGAACATCTCCTCAGACCTAGTATCTATGCCCAGCTGGCTTCAGTCATGATGTGTCAGTTTCCTATCTACGAAATGGGACCAGGCCTGACCTTCCTCCTGGGCAGGAGGGGAGCAGGGCCCTGATGACTGTTTCCTGATGGTGAGGGATGATTAGGATTATTATTGTTTATTAAGTGAGACAACCATCAGCCTGACTCCAAACCATATAGTTCAGCACAGTTGCTGTTCTTGGACTCACAGACACACAGCTCCTTCCCTCTCTATCCTTGGTTCACATCTGCCAATCCCACTGTAACTGCTCAAGATAGGGCTTAGGGGAAGGATGGTGCTTTGCTGCCTTCCCTCTAGGCCTGATCTTCATAGCTTGGAGCAGGATTTATCTTCTGATTACAGATTTAGCTACTGTACCAGCATCCTCTGCCGGACTGGGAGGGCAAAGCCAAAACAGAGGTAATTATACTACTTCATATACACTGTGTATAAGGGGCTTCTAATATTCACTAAGCTAAGCTTGATGTGGGGAGTGTCAAATATGTAAGTTAAAAAATAAAAGGTGTTGAGAGTTAGAACCCCTACAAGCAGTCTCTTTTCTTCTATCTCTGCACGATACCAAAGCATTGCAATAACTTTTAAATAGCAGCCTGTAGTTGTTAAGGTGTTTTTCTTTTGCAATCATACAATAAGCTTGTGTGTTCACAATTCTCGCCCTTGTTTTACAGAAGAGGAAGCTGAGGCAAAGAAAGGGCTTTCCTTCGGGGTCATCGACCTAGTCCACAACAGAACTGGCACTTGATTGAAGGCTGGGGAGAACTGCCATGGAGCTAAAGCTCTTTCTGTTGTCAGGGGAAACAAACCAAGCTTCACTCTCACAGGCATGTGCCTTACAGGTGTGGGATAAGACATTCTTGACCAACAGAAATGACATAAAAAAATAAAGGAAATCAAGGCCAAGGAAACACTAAGTAAACTTGGAAAAGAGGTATGGTGCTCTACAGACAGCACATTTTGTGGCTGACATTCTAGGTGTTCCAGAAGGGATCTCCAGCCAACTCTCCCCTCCCTGCCCACTCAGTCTAGGTTGGACTTCCTGGATCGCAAAGGCATCAGAAGGGCAAGAACCGTGGTAGTATCCGATCAGTTTGGTTGTTACTGATTTCGTCTTGGGCCTGAGTTATTATATGGCTGTCCCTTGAATTCTGTTACTAGAGAAAGAAGAAGGAGCTATTTTATACATGTTACCTGTGATACATGCATACAACATTCACACGCAGGAAGAAAGGGAGTGGGATTTGGATGTCGGTCTGGAAGCTACCGGTGTAATTTCCATTCATGGGTTGAGGGCGCAAATTCATAATCTTCAGCCTCAAGAACACAGAATCCTTTGGCCTTTTCTTCTCACGTCCAGCTTTTAAATTATACCGGTCGTTCAGCTTCTCTCTGGGAGGTCAAAGCTCCAAGAGTATGAAAAGTCTGTGTCCCTCTGCTCCGTCTGTGTCAGGGTACTCTTGTGTCTTTGCTTCATCTGTAGTACAACCTCCTCACCGGGGCTCCTTTCCTTCAATGCTCCCTTACAGCTATTCTGTGTATGTTTGCAACACCTTTCTGCCGCTTAGAAGAATTTGCTGGCTTCTACAGTGCCTTGGTCAGAGCCTACCTGACACATGCACTGTCTTGGTTTCTTTCTACTGCTGTGATAAAACACAATTACCAAAAGCAGATTTGGGGAGGAAAGGGTTTTTTTTTTTTTTTTTTTTACTAGCACATCCACATCACAGTTCATTATTGAGAGAAGTCAGGGCAGGAACTTGGAAGCAAGAACTGAAGCAGAGGTCAGAGGTGATGGAGGAATGCCGCTTACTGGCTTATTCCTCCTGACTTGCTCAGTTTCCTCTTTGATGTACCCTCAGGACCACCTGCTCATGAGGGGCACCACCTACAGTGGATTAGCTCCTTCTATATTGACTATCAATCAAGAAAACGCCCCCACAATTTTGCCTATCAGTCAGTCTAATCTGAGCATTTTCTCAATTGAAGTTCCTTCTCCTCAGATGACTCTAGTTTGTATCATGTTGGCAAAAGGACTAGCAAATGCTGGCAATCTGTGCTTTTTGCTCATTATCTAATTTTATTGCCATATCAACTCTTGATTTTTTTTCATGTAAAGATAAGGAAACTGAAGCTCACAATAGTGAAATAATCAGTCCAACTATGGGAAAGAAAAAGAGCTGAGACTTCACTGCACATACTTGAGTCCTGGTGCCTACACTGTCCACATACAGCCTATGTCCCAAGAACTAACCAGACATCCTCCCAGATACCACACACAGCCCTTGCTGTGGTAATTGTCATGGAAATTCAGACATCTTCAGTCCTGTAGGTTTTGTTGATTTGTGTCAGAAAACAAAAAACAAAAACAACAGAACAACAACAACAAAAAAAAAAAATCCCCTGAGCTTGGGCTTGGAGATGGCTCAGTCAATAGCAAGCCTGTGCACCAGGATTCAGATCCCCCTAGACTCGCATAAAAGGCTGAGAAAGAGGCCAGGCTGTCTGCAGTCCCAGTGCTTGTAGAGAAGGTCAGAGACAAGTGGATTCCTAGAGCTTTAGGTCAGCTAGCCTTGCAGAATGAATGAGTTCCAGGTTCAGAAATCCTGTTTCCATAAACTAGGTGGAGGGAAATTTAGGAAGTCCTCTGGCTTCCACATGCACAAGCACACACATGCTCAAACACACAATGTGCATACAGCAGTCTCATGTGCGCACACACACATACACACACACACACACTGAATTCTTTAAGGATGAGGTTTGATTCCTGTCTGTGGAGAGCACTCAAGCTAGTGAATGTGAGCCCACTAAGATCTAAGACAGATATTGTGTAGGTTCTCAACAACAGCTTGGAGGCTGTGGTTCAACACAGTGGGATGTGGGGACTCCGGATCTTTGGTGTGTCTGTTGCTCTTTAAGATGCGTGGCCTGGTTGTGGCATAGAATTTGGCTGCTCTGAGTGGTCTGCCTCCACAATGTGACCTTCAGGGAGTCACCTCTCAAAGACTTGAGACTTAGTTCAAAGCCAATGACTTATTCATAAGGCAGAGGACCGGAAGACATGCTCCTAAGCCACAGGACTAGGAGCTGAACTGGAGCTCAAAGGTTTCACTTGACTGCCTCAGCATCTCAGGATCAGGCTAGAGAGCTGCTCTTTCAATATCAGAATAACTTGGTGCTGTGGTTTATTGGCTGTGCCCCATGCCCTGGCCACCTGCACTTTGCCTAAACACCCTGCCCTGAAGCAAGAGCTGAGATCTCAGTTTTTTGGGGAAAGTGAGATGCAGCGTCGCCTGACAAATGGGTGGGTCCCCCCACCCACCCAGTTTACGAGCACAGGGTGGCTCCCTCCTCCTTAACATCCTCCCTCTCTTTATGGCCCTGCGCAATCTTTGATGTCTTCTTCTAGAGCAGGGGTGGTAGGGGAGAAAGAAACCAGCCTTAGCCAAGGAGAACCTCCCAAGTTCTCAGGTGAAGGAAGGGGCTCTAGCGAGCAGGGCAGGGGGTCAGCATTAAGAACCATGAACTGGACAAACAGGCATGCAGAAGGTCCTTTCCGATCTATATCTCACGGAGACATACCTGTGTTGTGCCTAGTCTCCTTAATAATGTTAGAATACATGCAGGCTTTGGAGTGAGCAAGATGAGAGTTCAAATCTTGGTTGTTGACAATAGTGTTTTACCCTAGGCAGGTTGCTTAAGTCTCTGAGCTTTGGTCTTCCAATATAAAATGGGTTTTATACCACTGTGGGTCAAGAGAAAGTGCATGTAAAGGACCTGTATTGGTGTATTGAAGCTAAGCCTGCCCACTTAAGCTCCTTGACTGCAAGCCCCCTCTAGCCTGCTTCTCCACCTCCTGACACGAGCCTCTCATCCTCCTTCTTATGCTCTGGTTAGAGAAGCAGTTTTGCTGAAGCAAGCTTCAATACCTCACTTTCCTTACAAATGTGCAGAGCTAGGATGCATACCAGTTTTCTTTTCAGACCTCCGGGCTCTCCAAAGCCTTAGATGAAGAGGGTGAGCAGAGAGTCTCTTCTGCCCGGGTAGTCCTGCACACGGCCATCTTCACGCACGCTTGCCAGTTTTCCGTCACTGTCATACTCCCTCTCTCTTCCTTTAACGTGATTTTTATTTGCTTTGCTCCTATTCTTGTCCATCTCTATAATTTTTATTTTATAGCTGTTCCATAATGATCTTGGGCCATCCCTACTGAATCACCAACTGGTCTTACTTTAGAATTTAATTTGGTTTTATTAAAACTACCAAAATTCTCCCTGGGCAGGTGGAGACCTGGGTAGGGCACAGTTCTCTGAGTTGTTGACGGTGAGGCCCCTCCTCCATGGGTCCATTTCCAGCCTCTTTAGCTTTGGTTCATCCACAGAGTGTGAGTGTTCCTGGTACAGACATACTGTGTGTGCGTGTGTGTGTGTGTGTGTGTGTGTACCTGCACTCGTGTGTGCTCATTTGTCTAAATGTAACTTGAAGTAGATATTTTCCAAGTGGAGAATTTCTTTGGGTTTCTAGAACTGTGGAGTTTGCACACCTTAGGGAAGGAGCTGCATCTTAAAGGGCTAGAGCAGCTGTCTGCAAGTCATCTCCCTAACCTGTACCAGGAGCACAGACATATCCTGACGTGCAGGCACCACCAAAGGTAATTTTCAGCATGAAGTCAGCCTCAGTCATGGCCTTTCTGCTGCTTTGGACCTTCACCCCTTCTTCCAGGGAAATGGAGGAGCAAAGCCTGGGAGGAAAATAATGCAATGCCTGCTTGGATTTCCCAATGCATCCATTCCTGCTTCCTTGAACAAAGGCCTCTCCTTTGGATTCCAAATCTCAGGATGGGGCGGGGCTTAAGCACAAAAGCCACAGAAGAAGGAATAGGATCCAAAAAGGAACAGATTAAAAAGGAACCTGTACCACTGAAGTCCTCATGTTTATCCTATGGGGTAAATATGGGACTGGCTCCCAGCTCCAGGGACATCTTCAAAGTGTTCTCTTGCCTGAAGAGAGATATTTTCAGTTAACAAGACTGGATGCCTTCCTCTGCCCTCCCATGTCCCCTTTGGTATCTATAATATGGAGGAGTATTTTTCCATTTCTATTTGTGTCCCAACATCCCAAACATTTCTCAGGATCTGGGAAGAGCTGCCATTTGGGAATATATACCACACACTTCCTTATTAGAGAATCCCATAAAACTGGGCCAGAGCGAGGCTGCAATTCTGTCCAGGAGCCTCAACCAGCTCCCCTTGCTGCTGTGCTTAGTGACATCAAATCGGCCTGCTTTTAAGAGAAATATGAATAAAGATTTTTTTAAAGAACTGCTTTTGTATTGGGAATAAAGCTGGGACTCAGTTCCCCCTGATGGATCTAATTTCAAATTTTGAAATTAAATGAGAAAAGAGGCCATTTGAGACCCCCTGACACTGGCATTTAAAAATGAACTTTCTCTCATCATTCATCCTTCTCTTCTTTAAAAAAATAAATAAATAATGCAACTTGGAGAATATGATTATCCTAAAACACTTTATTTTTTAATTAAAGAGGGTTCATTATATGGCCCGTCTCATCCCGTCCCAGAGGAGAGAAGCCCTATGCTCAGCAGGTTTGCTAAGAAATAATTATAGGTTCAGCTCTTCCCCAGGCCCCGAAATTCAATTAAATTTTTTTTTGTTTCAAGTTGCTTGCAGTCACATGGTGTGTGTGTGTGTGTGTGTGTGTGTGTGTACATGCACATGTGTCTTGATTTTCCTCAGAACTAATCTGGGAATGCATTCTGACATCTGTCACTACCACTCCTGACCATAGCTCAAATTCTTTGCACCCCCCCCCCATTTAAAAAGAATCTTTATTTTTGGGTGAGAATCACTCTGGTTGTCTAGCAATCCTGAGGCTGAGCTCCTTTATAATTATTCTGAATTAGCTTAGGGTGAACTGATGGCTCTTGATCACCACTATGCATTAGAATCCATCTGGGGAACTTAGGCCCAATGAAGATGCCTCCCAGGTACCTGGGCTCAGCTGATATGGCATGGGACCCTTCTCCAATGATGGCAGCATGCAGCCTGGGCTGAGAATGACTGAAGAGACAGCTGCAGTCAGATCACACAGGCGAGGTGAGGAATACGGTGATTAGTAAGGACACCTAAATAAGAGCATGAGGCCCAGTGTGACTGCCTCCACGCTCTGCTCATAGTATAGTTATTTTAAATATGTAAGCATGGGACTAGGGGTGGTTTCCTGTAACTTCTATACTCACTATGAGTTTGTATTTAAACCCAGGAAGCAATAGTCACCCATAGTTCTCCCCATAACTACCTCTTTCTCACCCCCAAGAGAGGCAACAAACAGTGTTGTGGGACTGCCCTTATTATATGGATAAGGGTCTTTAGGAAGGGCAGTAGACACTCTGACAAACCAGGTATAGTATGAGCAGCTGGCACACAAGCTCTTGGGACATTCTTGGAGATGAGGCAGTGGTCATGGGTGCATTTAAGCCATGGTTGACCTCTCCTTTCATTTAAAGAAATAGCTGCTCCAATACCTCCAGGCTCCAGAGAATATGCACTCCTAGCAGCCGGGAAGATAGAAAGAGAGAGGGCAGTGCTGTGTGTGGCCAAATTCTAACCAGGTAATAAACCAAAAAAGACATGTCTAATCAAAATCTAATAAATGAACTAATAAATAACATAAATGTGCCTATGAATCCCTATATATTCCATCACATAAATATATATAGGCTTATATATATTAGAGCTTATATAATATATGTGTGGACTTAAATAGAGAGGTATAAACCTATTTATATAACTACACTAACCTTGTGGGGCATGGACATTACTATGCAGATATCTGAAGCATATATTTGGAAAATTGTAGCCATTTTCTTGTAAAAGTTTACCAATATCCTAATGTCTTCAAGTATGTAAATGAGTGAAATCTGTGTTTTCTACTGGTATAAAGGCGTTTATTATTGCATTATTTATACTACGTTTTTCAGAGGGAAGAAATTGAATCTGTGTGGACAGTCAGAGTAAGCAATTCAGACTTGAATCATCCACACTGTCTAGGTCTAGAACCTTTGCCATTTTGGTGCTGCGCAGATATGAAGACCAATAACTTGACTCAGTTGAGGGCTCCTCAGTTTGTTTTTCAGGATACAGGTGGTTGGTGAGGATCCAAGGACCCTTAAGTCCATCCCATGTGTACATACTTTCAGAGAGAAGAGTGAAAAATACTCAAGAAATATCTAGGAAACATGATGGGCATTGCTCTTGATCTCACACGGGCATCAGGCATGCACACGTGCACTTGCTCTGGGCTTTATTGACAGCAACTTGATGGACCATAGAGTTGGGGGAAGAAAGTAATCTTAGGTGGTATCCAGAGACAACAGACATGTACCTGATATCTATGTATGAGACACGTGCCAGCATGCATCTGTCACAAAAGAGCTCAGCTAAAAACCCATTTCCAAGACAGTCTTACTGAATTTGTATGATGTCCCTTTATCTGGAAGCATGGTGTGAGTCTGTATCTGAGCCTGTAAGCCAGAACCACATCTCCCCATATTGCCTGTGAGAGCTAGAGTCCCAGATTCCACTATGGATACTAGGGAGTGCCAGGAAATATCCACTGCTGTCTTCCTCCTCTGTAGACAGTCTGGGCTGAGATGACTACTGCGTCTCCCAAGGCTTGCTTTACAGGTTCATTTATGAAGTTTTTTTATGAGAAGGAATATTGATGAGTGTAAATAAGACTCCTTTTTTCTCTGTCTCAGTCTATGTCTGTCTCTGTCTCTGTCTCTCTCTCTGGAATGGCTCTGTAACATTATAACACCATGGCTTTAAATACCCATTTCATTCTTCTAGCTGTGCCTCTTGGTGAAGTCAAAATGAGGCACATGAGAAACAAAAGCAACCTAACCTTGGAAAAAGACAACCTGGGTTTCTCGTGGACAAAATGAAGTGAAGTAGAGTTCTGTGGCTTCTTTTGTCTTGGCTATCTCATTGTACTAAGTACAGATGAACAGAAGTTGCTGTTCTTTATCCTAGAGCCTACCTCCATTTTGGTGTGGCATTTCTGAAAACAGGCAAAATGGTTCTGTGAGTCTCATGGCTGTTGTTGGCTTAATCTTCACCAGTGACAGAGTGGAGCTCACTGCTTGATGTTTCTTGGAGATCCCAGGGTCATGTATCTTGCTAGAAAAATGACATGAGGCTAGGAATATTGGACTTGATATTCATATGTTCAAGGGTTTTGAGCCCCTACATGTGCCAGGCACCATGCTAGGTTCTAGGGTGGCAAAGAACAATTTATCTACAAGATATTTATAGTACTAATGGATGAACTCACATATTAACAGATAAGCATGACATGTTTGAAATACAGTTGGAATAATGCAGAAGATATGACCATGCAAGGCAGAAGAATCCAATCTTCTTGGCTGAGGTGGTGGAGGATGGATTCTCCAAAAGACACAGGTGAGAGCTGGAATTCTATTTTAGTTACTCAGTCTGACTATAATGTTGTGTTTGTTGAATAAACTAATGGAGTATTTATTAAGTGTCAGGAATGTAGTGGCAAAGCATTGGATAGGAGTCAGAAGGTCTGGGATCTGGTCTGGGCTCTGCCCTTGCAATCTGTGGCTTGGCCATGTCACTACTTGTCAAGGTAAAATTAGAGGAAGATTCAGGACCAATACCAGTCCACCACATCCCTACTGTATATGGTTTTTCCTTTCAGTATGAGAGAACTAAACCAAGGTTTCCTTTCTAAAACCCATCCATAAATTTCTCGTTAACTTTATTTTTGTAAAATTGCTCTTTCTCAATTTTCTATGACACTTTTAAAGAAGTATTTAAAAGTTTCAGAAGAGAGTGGTATGGCACTAGCTTGTTTTTCTGTAGAACTTAAGACAGATTGTATGGCACTGAAGAGAGTGGAGTGTGGGAGAACTCACTCAGCCTGGTGTGGTGACTCGTGCCTTGAATCAAACATGTGGGAGGCTGAGAGGAAAATCAGCATAGGTTCAAAGCCAGCCTGGTCCACAGTGAACTCCAGGCAAACCTGGTCTATAGAGTGAGAGCCTATCTCAACAAAACCAAATGAAGGTAGAGAGATAGCCCATTAGGCTTGGTTCTCTTGATGTTAGAAAAGAAACTGAAAGTGTCAGGGCTGAGAAAAGTAGGAAGCCTGCAGAGCCTGGGAGCTACACTGTATCCTCTTCCCTAGGACTTGGTGTGTGTCTACCGAGCCTGGCAAGAACCTAGGGATCAGCTAGAATGTCCTGCCTGACTCCCTTTGATCATGTTTTCACTTCCTTTTCCTTGAAGCCGGGAGGATGAGGTGTAGACCTCCCTTGTCTGATCAGACAGCTCCTAGTGAGAGCTGGAGGCCTGACCCTGGCCAGAGGAGCCTTTGCTCTCTCCCTCTACATGCTAACACTCATTACCATGGTGTTCTCTTCTGCAAAATGGCTGTAAGAACTCTTCCTCTTCTTACCGTTCAATGTGCTTTTTGCTGGTGGTGTTTATCATGGTTATTTTCCACCATTATCAGAGTTATAAATTCTGTTTTCCTAACCAGGCAGTAATATCCCTGAAAGGAAGACACGTTTTCCTTCCCACTTAGTTCTACTTCAGTATATTAGTGACTTCACGCTTTCACATGAATGAATAAATGGTGTGTGAGGATCTATCACATGATCAATGTACTTGATGCTGATTATGGTTGATCCTCATTGTTTGTAAGTTCCATATTTCTGAACTTATCTAATTGCTAACATCTGTTGGTGACACTAAATTAATACTTTGAGAAACACGTAAAGCTGAAAACTCTGTGTGTGTGTGTGTGTGTGTGTGTGTGTGTGATATGCTGCCTCTTATGTATGTGTACCATGTTTTGCCTGCTGCCTGTGGAGCCCAGAAGAAGGCTTTGGATCCTCTGGAACTAGAGTTACAGATAGTTGTGAGCCTCCATGTGGGTTCTGGGTACCTAACTTAGGTCCTCTGGAAGAACAGCCAGTGCTCTTAACCACCCAGCCACCTCTTCAGCCCTATTTCATATATATTATTAGCTGAGTTGAGGTGTATGCATATCTACTATTCTAACACTTAAAAGCTGGAGGCAGGAAGATCAGGAGTTCAAGGTCATAGACAGCTACATAACAAGCTCAAAGCCAGACTAGGCCACATGAAACTGTCTCAAAACAACGGGGAAAACTAACTTGAGGAGCAACAATTGTACCTTGTACATGTAAAATATAAAACAATCTAGCTCAACGAAAGAGAAAGTAAAATGGTGGTTATCATAGGCCAGGTGTAGAGGGACTGGGGAGATGGTCAAGAGATATAAAGTCCAGATATAAATAGATTTATAAAGGTTATAAATAAACCATAGGAATAGGCTTTTATGTTTCTTTTTTTAAAGAAATATTCCATAGCATGGAATATAAATAATAATATATTTGACATTTCAAAAATGTTAGAAAGATAAATTAAAATATTCATAACAAAACTTTTGGGGAGCTAGTTTGTACTGCAGTGATTGTGTGCTTATCTAGCAGATGTGAAGCCTTAGATTCAGTTCCCAGCACCACAATAAATGAATTAATATATAAATAAACAAACAAACAGGTATTTGAGGTTGTGGATATGCTAATTAAACCTTTTAATTATTTTACACTGTGTCAATAAATCGACCATCACTTTGCACCTATAAATGTAACCATAATTTTTCAATTTACAATTAAAAATAAATTGCAAAGAGTAAAAGTATAAAATGTTGTGTGTCAATCAATCAACTGAACTCTAAGTTCCCTGTATTGGGAAAGACGATTTTACTCTCTACTACCATCTGACCCACCAGAGCACATTTACCGAGTGGTTTGCTACAGGTAAGTATGTTTAGCACTTGCTGAAGTTTGTTTCTTAAATTTCCCAAAGGCTTACGTGTTGGTCCCAAGTGTGGCCCTGTTGGAAAAAGGAGTGGGCCTAGTGAAAGGTTTCTAAGCTGTGAGGAAGGATGAGCTTAAAAGGGTTGGCAGAAGTTCAGTCTCTTGTTCTTTCTCTGCTTTGCCTCTTAGAAAGGAGGTGAGCAGCTTGGCTGCACCCCAGGTTTTCTGCCATAATATGTTTCTTCAACACAGACCCAAAACATGGAAACCGATTGGCCACAGACATCAAGGGCTGCAAGTTAAGTGGGAGACTCCTCTTTGTAGTTGACTGTCTCAGACATTGGTTATAGTAACAGAAAAAAATTGGTGAGTATAACCCTGTAGTATTTAAAAGAGAATTATAACACCTGCAGTAAATGGTCTGAAAATGGACTAAAAACAATAGCACTTACATTAGCATCAAGAATAATGAATAAGAATATATTTAACAGAGGAAGTCTAAGGCTTACACTCTGAAAACTATAAAATACTTTTGAAGGCAATTAGGGAAGGCCTAAATAACTGTGAGACAGCCCACGCTGGGTTTGAGAGATGACCCAGTGGTTAAGAGTGGCTGCTCTTATAGAGGACCTGGGTTCAATTCCTAGCACTACAAATTCCAGGCAATCTGAAGCTTTCTTCTGTCCTTTGAGGGTATGTATGTGTGTGATACATGACATACATGAAAGCAAAATGCCTACACATAAGATTATTAAAAGAACAATGAATAAATCATTTTTAAAGCCCATGTTCATCACAATACTTCCTAAACTGACAGACATACTCCTTTTAGATCTACTCTGGTGTCTTTGCAGAAATTAGCAGTTGGAACTCAGAATTCACACTGTAACCTAAAGGATCCTACAACGTCAAAACAATCTTGAAACACTAGAACCAAATTGTTTTCTAGTTAAATTTACGGTTGCATTAGGGGCTAACAGGGTTTGTTTAGTAGAGAGGTCTGGCTTGGAAGGCTGCATCAGTATTGGAGGTAAATTTTGTCAACTTATAAAAGACAATTTTATATTTCTTGATATTAAAACTTAGTAATAAAAATAATCATGGGAGAGGCATTAGGACAGAAAATCTTTACCCAAGGAAAGAATGGAGAGTATAAAAGCAAGCGCTCACACTTCCCATTCATCGATTTCTGACACAAGTGTCATGACACTCTAATGGGGAATTTAATAGTCTTTTGAAGTAGTCCTTGGATCATTGGATAGATGCATATAAGAGAATTAAGCCAGAGTTCTACCTCACATTTCATGCAAAAAAAAAAAAAAAAAAAAAAAACTCAAATGGTTCAAAGACAAATGCTCCCATTAAAAAAATGGCAAAGGATTAAAGCTTAGTAATTGGAAATGTAGAATAGACTCCCTCACACATATCCAAGCAATATATACAAATAGCCAATGAACTCACAAAATATTTGCATCACTAGCTTTCAAAGGTCTACAAATCAAGACTACAAGGGGTTGGGGAGATGGCTCAGCCAGTAAAGTACCTATCATGCAAGCATGAGAACCTGAGTTCAAATCCCCATCACTTGTGTAACACCCAGGTGTGGTGGTGCACCTTATAACTCCAGATCTGGATTAGTAGAAACAGAGGGATCCCTTAGACTTTCTACACAGTCTAGACAAGTAACTCAATGAGATTACCTGTTTCAAAAATAAGATGGAGAATATCCAAGGAAGACACTTGGCATTGGCCTCTGGCCCCCACATGCATCCACACACATGTGTGTACATACACATGAACATGTAAGGACACAAATGGCACAGTGGAATACTACTTCATATCTGCTAGGGAGATTGTGGTAATAATAACAAAAGTAAGCTATAGGAAATGCTGAAGAGAATTTGGAGTGGTTAGACCTCCTGTACATTGCTGATGGGAATATTAAGCCATGTAACTCTTTGGAAAATCAGTCTCACAGCTCTTCAACCATTCAACTTACCATATGATCCAGGCGTTTCACTTTCCACCCAGGAGGGAAGAAGCTGTGAGTCCACGTAAAAGCACAGTCTGAATATTCATAATAGCTATAAGTGGAAGCAACCTACCTACTTCAACCGGTTAGAGACATTGAAATAAAATATTATTTGGCAATAAAAAAGTGAAGTGTTGACACGTGTCACAATATAGTCTTCTGGAAACACGTAAATTCCATGTGCTATATGATTCTGTTTATATGAATTGTTTAGAGTAGAGAAATGTATAATGAAAGACCACCTCGGTGGCTACCGAGGATGAGTGAGGTTGAAGAGAAATTGGAAGTGACTGCTAGCAGATGCAGGTTTCCTCTCAGGGTGATGACTGGACAGGCCTGTGAGTATACTAGAAACCACTGAATTCCGTGTATACTTTAAATGGGTGAATCATACAGTATGTGAAATACATCTTAATAAAGCATTTTAAATCCTTATAATACAGTTCCTGCCCTCAGGGGCCCTCCTCAGTAACTAGAATTTTATTGTTTTTGTTCTTCATTTTTTAATGGCTGCTCCATCTTGAAAATGTATTTATTTTTCCATCAGCGACCATAGTACAGTGCTTTGTTGGGCTTGGGGTGAAAGCTGCAGGAAAAACGTAAGAGCAGATAAAACAAGACAGAATGTGGTAGAGGGAAACTGAAGCAGTTCTGTCTTAGATGGGCTCTGGGAAGTGCCTTCATTCCTGAGTGGTGGATCTTCAAGGATCCAAATGCAAATGTTATCATTGATTTCTGGTTATGGTGGTATTGGGGCTTTAGTATTCCTTCTCTGGATCCACTGACATTAAATGGGTGAAACTCTGACCTTCTACCTGAAGTTCTTAGTAGGTTCAAGGTGGAAGGAACGCAGTAGAGAACTTGCTTCCATCTGGATAGTGGAAAGGAGGCCAAGAGCTGGGGAGAGTCTCTGGAAGTCTGGATGGACGCTAGAATCAAAACCTGCCTCCATGTACATGGGGAAGGAACTTAACCCCTCCTATGCTGATTTTGATCCTAAACCTGGCTCCTTTTCTTCCTCCAGAATCCCGGCCTGTTGCATCCCTTTGTTCTGAACAGCCAGGCTGACAGGATCCTTTCTTGACAGAACAGATATGCACGAAGTGGAGAGCTAGCCAAAACAAATGAAATAATGTGATAGAAGAATTATCTCTGGGACTCCTAAGATGGCTCAGGAAGTAACAGTGTCTGCTGCCCAGGCCAACACCTCAAGTTCAAATCCCCAAAACCCACATGGTGGAAGGAGATAACTGACCACCACACACATGCACTGTAATGTGTGTGTCCATAGATACACAATATGTTTAATTTTAAAGAATGGTTTAGCTCTGGTCATTTGGAAACTCTTAGCCTGATGAGCAAGTAACACTCTGGAGTGGGAGCTAAGAGGCTGAATTGTGGTAGAAAGACTCTTATTTCAAAAAAATCTTCTCAACTGAGAATCTGCAAAGCTGGATTCTAAATTAAGTCCTGAATGCTTGTTGCAGGGAGAAGAAATTCCAGCCATGATGGGGGTGCAGAGATGTGGCAGAGGAGGTCATCCTACTCATAATGCCAGACTTTAGCTGTGGGTGCAGACTACCCTGTGCTAGTCACGAGGCCTTTGCCTGGGCATTTAGAGTGATTTGGTGTGACTGCCTGAAGACCATCTCAGGGCCAGCTGACAAGGCAAGCATTCAGATTATGAAGAAAGGCACTCTTGGTGTCCTTCTGGTCCATCTGGAGAATTCCATGTGCTCATGGGGAGAATCAGTGTGAGAGTGAGTTGGGAGCTTTTGCTGCCTTGTTGTTGTCTGTACCAGAACAGACCCATGTTCTGCTCTCTGGCCAGCTCTACTTTCTGCTCTTCTTATCCCAACTTGCCTAATTGATACCTTGGCCAATGGTGTCATTAACAATGCTTGAATAATAGCTGGACCGGCTGATTTCAAAATGGCAGAGGTGATTAATATGTAAGAAATCCAGTGGGGGGCAGGGAATAGGGAAAGGGATGTGTCAGGAAATGGAACAAGAGGAGGCTTCCTTCTGCAGCCCCTCGCTGCCCATCTATCACCTTAAAGCAGAAGGTTGGGCTTGGGGATAGGAGTCTAACTCCTAGTCCTTGGTTTGCCGATCCCCTCCAGTTTCCCTCCCTTGCCTCCCCCAGCAGCACACGTTCTGACACCTACAAGCTCGTTACATGATGATGACCTATATTTTTATCTTTTTTATGAGCATCAAACACACATCGTCTTGCAAGCACATGTGTTTTTCCCCTATTGACGTGCGAGTGCCTTTGATGGTAATTTATTGTAGGGTTGAGCAGCCAGGTCTTAATTGTACCCTAAAATTGCTTACCATTTTGGTGCCTCCAAACCATCCCAAAATGTACCTTTTTCCTACAGAAGGGTGTGGGGCCATCCTTTTGTTACTACCTTCTGCTGTGGAATGTGGAGATTAGAGAGAACAGCAGGGAGAGATTCTTCAGCTGGGTTTCAGGGACGCCTTGGTCCCCAGCTTCTAATTGAAGCTGGGTAGTGTGAAAATCTTGCTATACTCAGCAGAAACAAATTTCATTCTTCATGGGGTCAATGTGGGTTTACCAGTTGCTTGGAATGGTTGTTGATGGCTTTGGAGGACATTTCCACCATGGCCACCTGTATGGGTGAACCTAGCTGGCATGACAAAGGAGACTGTTGGGCACTTGCCTAGGGGGTCTGGCAACTAACACAAAGTGAGTTATACATCTTAAGTCATTCTGTAACAGCTGCCACTTCTACAGCTGACCACTCCCTCCCCTGGCTTAAGCTGGATGCAACAACCCTGTACAGTATCCAGGGGACAACAGAGGAAGAGGAAGACAAGGAGTAGAACCCGGAGAATACAAGCAGAATTTAGTCTTAACTATACTTTGACTTTGGGCCTCCTTTGCTCTACCTCCCTTGTCCCTTGTATGACAGACAGCATCATACTCCAGGAGACTCATAATCATTACAGAAGAATGAGTCAAGGTTCCAGAACAACTAGAAATATAAGCCATGTCTCATGAAAATGTAAGGGGGAAATGGAGACTGAAATAAATCCTCGCCTCTTTGTGAGGAAGCAAGAGAATGTCTGGTGTTGGAGATGGCCTTCTGGTGGAGTCCAGTCTACCCATGGACCAGTCCTTGTTAGCTCTGGTTACAGACTCTCCAACTATGCTCATCCGTCTTGTCTCCCACACTCATTACATGTGCCTGCTCATACTTGTCTCCACACATTCATTCAGGCTGTTGCTTTCCTCCTCCCCAAACCCAAGTATGGCTTCTAGGTCCTCCCTGTTATCTCTGTTCATTTCCTCCTGGTGTTCATGGTCCATGAACCTCTACCAAACAAGTCTTAACTGGCTGGCAGGACTCCATGCTTCAGAGCTCACGTGCTTGTCTCTGGGTCTCATCACCTTCCCCAGTGTCTCTGAAGAGACTTCGCACAGCCACGAACCTTTACAGTGAGTACAAAGCTAGTACTGTTACCTATGGGTGATTAAAAAAAATCTTTTATGCTAATTGTCTTCTCAAGAGAAACTTTGCAGTTTCTTTAGTCCATCATTTTTATTAACATGGAATAAAGTCTTAGATGTGCAGATGGACTTCATAAAAAAAAAAAAGAGTGGTTTCCGTGATCAATTTAACATGAAATCTCATTTTCCTTGGGACAACTGCAAGACTACAGGTTCTCAAACTTCCTAAAATCAGTTTTCTGGAAATTTCCAAGAAATAAAACAAAAGTAAAATTTTAAAGAATTTCAATTTTCTGGTTCTCCAGTACAAAGAATAAAATTCAATGACCCTCCATGCTGACAGGATTTTATTTACACCTACAACTCTTTATATAACCCATACTATGACCTAACGTCGGGGTTTCTCTGTGTAGCCCTAACTGTCTTGGAACTCACTCTGTAGACCAGGCTGGCCTCGAACTCAGAAATCCACCTGCCTCTGGCTCCCAAGTGCTAAGATTAAAGGAATTCGCCACCACCGCCTGGCCTATGTTTTGAGATTCTTAAACTGCTGCCCTCTTTTGCTCCAAGACTGTGGCAATGATGTCTTGGCTGGTGTTCCTCTCTATCAATGTATTAAAGTTTGATTACTTTAGTCTGTTTGGAGATCATACCCCAAACTACATCCCAGATCTCTGGTGATAATTTTTTTTTTTTTGTCCTTCCCCCTAACTTCAGTGCTGTATAATTTGAAACTTCTGATTACAACAATTTTTTTATGGAAGTACTTATATTTGTGTTTGTATTTTTTACTAGTTTGTGAGATTTGGAGGAGTGAAGATTATGTATTTCTGAACTGTGTGTTTCTATGCTCAGCACACTGCCCTGCATAGTAGGTATCCAAAATACACATCTGAACTAGAAAAAGAGAACCAACCTGTTCAATCTGTCTACACTTGGTTTTCCTCATGGCTTTGCTCTTTCCAAATCAGGCCTGAGTAGTCTCCATTTCTGTGTGTGATAAGACAAGAGCATCTAAAACAGTATGTTAGGCAGATTATACATTTAATTTGATAAGTTTTGAGAACAGATTCTAATAGAGCTCTCCTTGGAAAGTTTCCAAACTGGGTTGAGATGTATTGTTCCCTCTTGGCAAAGGAATTGAAGGGATGTGTGCACAGGTCCACATGGAGATAAAGCAGGACCAGCAGAGGCTGTTGAGAATAAGAAGGCTAATAGCTCAGAACAGGGTTTGGCATGTCAGCAAAAAGAGCCATGTACCTGCCTAAATGTGCCCATTTCACTCTTGGCACACATGTTGCTTCTGGATGCTTCGGTAATGTCACTGGCAGCAGTTCTCCTGCTGGAGTACTTAAGGAAAGGCTGACTGCTATACTTCCTTCGGTGGTTGGTAGGAGAGCGGTTTCTGTTGTGCATGTCCTATGTACACAAGAAAAGACAAAGTCAACCCTCCTGGGTGTCCTATTAGTTCTTACTGTCAACTGCTTGCCACCACCATATCAGTTCAGACCTCCAACAAAGCCTTTTATTCTGAGATAAGCTATTACATTGTTCCCTCTTGTCCATAATTATCTAAATCTGTTCCTGATGGTTGACATATTCAGTTCCAATTCTCTGCTCTCAATCCTGTAACTTTTAACATGTCAGACTCTGACCTATTATCTCTTCTTCTACCTCCAGGAAGTCTTCCCTGATGGCATCTAGAAATGACCCAAACCTGCATCCTGCCTATCTCTGATTCTTTGTATTTATCTGTCTTGCTTCCTAGCACACATGGACTTCTTCACATGGATATCACTTTTCTTAGATGTTCTCCTATCTCCCTCTGGCTTCCAATGGCTTTCTCTTGCTTGGATAGTCAACCCGCCTTAGCAAGTAATAGCAAAGAGAAATTCTGAACCAGTTGATCTCATGCTCTCTCTGCCTCTCTGTCTCTCCCTATCTCTCTGTATCTCTCTGTCTCTCTGTCTTTCTCTCTCTGTCTCTCTCTGTCGCTGTCTTTGTCTCTCTCTCTCTCTGTCTCTCTCTGTCTCTCTCTCTCTCTCTCTCTATCACAGAGTCTTCTAAATTCCTGCATTTCTCTATTGGATAATAATGTAGAAAGTAAAGAAGTCTTGTGGAGTACAAAGTTGGGGTTTCTCTCCTCTGTTAGTCATTTTTATCTTAGCTAAGAGTCAAGATCTGAATAGGAAAGGTTTAAAAATGGGTTCCAGTGAGATTTATTTTGAATTGGTAGAGGACCTTAATGTCTGTTCTGTGACACACTCTCATAGCTGGATGCAAAGCCATAAATAAAATAATTCCAGGATCGGTGAAGTTTTATTCTCTTCCTTCTTTGTTGAGGAAAACTAACATTTTGAGGACTCTATTATGACTAAAGTGCTTCACAAACATGAAGTAAAGAACAGAGAGCAATTGTATAAGCTTGGTTTAGCCTTTTCTGAACTATCACTTAAACATCAATTGAATTATCTGTCCTAATGGACTCGATGCTTCATGTCGCATGGTTTTATTCAGGAATCATAAAGTGACCTTCCAAAAAAAATTAACCTGCCTAGATACCTGCTTTTTTTTTTACCCTTCTGTAATTTCTGTGTAACATAGTTTTATGTCAAAAGATGAAGAATCTTCACACTTGGTGTCTGTACACTGAGCTTGAGTCTGTGGAGTGAGTGTTGAGGAAGAAGAACTATCTAGGAACTGCCTCTAGAATTTCCCAGCATTCCCCTGAGTGGTCTCTTGACTATAGAAAAGGAAGGTTCTTCCTTACCTACCTTTTGTTGTATTTCCACCTTGAACCTTTATTGGAATTTCTGAAGCAGAAGGAAATTTTCCTAGAATGAGGAAATGTTATAGTGTTCCTGCTTCTTTCCTCTGGCATATTTAGATATAAAAGACAGATTTCTAAGAGAGAGTTGCATATTGTAGTAAGAGAAGGGATAGGATCCTCACAGAACTCTCAGACAGATTATTGAGAAGATGAAAGGAAATTGTGTGGTTCCCCCTCCTCTGAAGCTAGAGGGGTGAGGTGGTTGCCATTGTCTTTATTATTTGGAAGACAGTATGGAGCATGAGTAGATTTTACATGCCTGACTTCAAGCTCAAGACTCAATCATTTAGAATGGGACATGGAGAAAGAAAAGTAGGGTGATACAAGCTCATCTCTTCAGGTATTTCCTCTCCGTGGCCATCATTCCTTTAATATCAGTGCAAATTGTAAATAGCCTTTGTTCCTACTTCATATTAGTGGAGCAACTTAGGAAGTAACCAAAGTCCCCCAAACCTTAAATCTCCCTTTTTTCAAAACCTAAGGAGGTGGACAGATGAGGGTCAGTTAAAGCCCTTGCTGTGTAAGATTGACAATCAGAATTTGGCCTCCAGAACTCACATAAAAATGGAGTTCCACACATGCACTTCATGTGTGTGTACACACACACACTGATGATGATGACGATTAAATATTGTTTCATAGCTAAGAAGAATGTCTTCTCATGTAGTGTATGTCTTTAGTACCAGTACTCAGGAGGTAGAGGCAGGGAGAGCAGGGAGAGCTCTCTTTGAAGCTAGCCTAGTCTGCATAGTGAGACTGTGTCTCCAAAAAGAAGTGACATCAGGGCCAGTAAGGTGACTCAGAAGAGGAAGGTGCTTGCCACAAAGCCCAAGTTCAATCCTTGAGGCTCAAAGGTAGAAAAATAGAACTGACTGCCACAAGTTGTCCTCTGACCTCCACATGTGCACCCATTTACATATGCACACATAAATGCACACAAAATAAATTAAATATATTTTATAAGAAATACAGAGTCAGAAGACCTTGAAGACAGACATAGCTGGTGTGTGTGTGTGTGTGTGACAGAGAGAGAGAGAGAGAGAGAGAGAGACTTTATGCTGCTGTCCGAAGGTGAAGTAAATGCATATTATTTCACTGTATAAATTACATTTTTGAACCTATAAAATGTTTTTGTTCGTTTGCTTGTTTGTTTTCAAGACAAGGTTTCTCTTGAACTAGCTCTGTAGACCAGACTGGCCTCTAACTCACAGATATCCTCCTACTTCTGCCTCCAGAGTGCTGAGCACACCCCGCCACGCCCAGCTTGGATCTGTTCAATGTGAATCTGTTCAATCTGTTCATGAGACTCATATTTACGTTTTACATCATGACACCTCACATAGAACTAGGTACATGGTAGACATTCAACAAATAAGAAAATCAGTTGTGTCTTTGCTTGGAGAGTGAAAAGTACCCCTTACTTTGCTGTTGAGAGGATGCTGTACTGTGAACCACAAAGTCTGACAGCCCTTGGTAAATTCCTTGTTGACCATCTAGCCTCTCCCTGTCTCTGAAAGTATCTCATCACAATACCTGGGACACAGTACAGGGAGTGATCCAAGGCTGTGGATGGGAGGAAGTGGGTCATGGCTATCAAGACAGATACTCTTATTTCAGTTGCTGTGTCCCAGATAGAGCAGAGTTCTCAGCCCACTAACTTACAGGACACAGTTGGGGGTTGGGAGCATGAGTCAGAGAGGAATGTGCAAGGAACTGGCAGTTGGGAATTTTACTCTGGGGACAAGGTAGTTCTTTATGCCTATCTTTAATGGCATCTGCAAGGCCTAGGAATAATTTCATAAAGAAGGTAGGCTGGTCACTTCTGAATCCCTGGGATGTTGGTAGGAAAAGAATTTGAAAAGATTTAAGTAGGAAGAAAACAAGTCACTGCTCAAGAAAGAATCACGGAGTGATCCACAAGGAGGCCTGACAAATGCCCTTGACAACACTTCTGCCTCCATCTGGATACATAAAATCTGTCCATACGGAAGACCTCCTGAAAGTGAGACTATCGTGCTCTTAAGTTTAGACCAACCTGCTCTGCCTCATGGAGGCCATGACTTGAGCAGTGGACATACATGGAAAATTCTCCACTCCTCTGGCTGGAATGAGGGGACACAACAACAGCTTCTCAGCTCCACCTTTTTGAGATTCTGCCTCTGCATACAGTGGGGGTGGGGCAGCTGTGAAGAGTCCTTCATTCCTGGAGCCTACCTGAGAGGGTACCTATGACTCTTGTAAATGTGATGACATCGGCAATGACAGACTCTCCAGTCGCCTGGTAGTCTGTAATTGAAGCCAGGAATTCAGCACACGCTCAGACACACCCAGCCTTTACCGTGGTTCCCAGAAGTGAGTTTTTGGACAGCTACTAGGCTGGGAGGACCCTCACTTAACCAATCCTCCCTCACAAGCTCAAGGCCGTTGGGCTGAATTCTGGATCCTCAAACCTAGAGATCTTTTTTTTCTTTTCTTTTAAATCCCTGACTCTGTTTCTATTACCAGTGCTGTCTACACTAGTCCTTCTAGTTACATCCAGAGCTAACCTCCTCAGTATACCATATCCAGCCTCTTTGGTGTCATAGCCAATCCTCTCTGCTTTAACTGAAATCTCTTCTTGTTATAACCAGGGTCTAAAATTAATCAAGCCAGAAAACTTCTTCACTACTTGGAAGCCCCAGGCAAACAGGTTGGAGCATTTCTTGCTGTTCTCAACCCCTCTCTATAATGAGATGCTTTGTTTCCACAAATCGGCCTTGATCCAGACTTCCAGACTCTATGACAGGACACTTCATCCCTCCCTCTGCCTCCAGGCAGGACTGAACTTAACTCATCCCAGACTGAAGGGTGTCTCCTTTAGGCCTTGTTTCGAGGTGTTCGGAGTTCTCAGTTTCTTTCAGTTAAGAGTGCCCACATGATTAACACTGCTGTCCTACC
The DNA here is from genome assembly GCF_947179515.1 of Apodemus sylvaticus. NCBI lineage: Eukaryota > Metazoa > Chordata > Mammalia > Rodentia > Muridae > Apodemus > Apodemus sylvaticus. Next base: position 67,297,065 of record NC_067488.1, on the reverse strand, counting down.
TAATCTTAATTTCCTATAGAATTTCCAGTCTATTTCTCCTCACTGTAGAAAGGAAAATCCACACAATTCTTATACAGTCTAGCCAAATGTGTCTCTTTACAGTCCTTCTCAGACATTAGTTTGGCTCTACAGATTCTTGTTGCTTGACAAGTGCCGCCTTTTTCCTGGGCATCATTGGCCTGAGCTCTGCTGTCTATATCATCGATGTTATTAACACATCCCTTCCCCACCACATCTCCTTGCTTTGTGCAGAGACTTCAAATCCCAGCCTTCTCTACCTCAGTGACCCTTCCTCTTTATCCATTCTACCATCTCAAAACTTTGCTCCATTGTTCCTTAAGAGACTGGATTTCTTAACCCTCTGTTCCCTTTACATCCCCAGTCTTTCCGAATTCCTCCAGCAAAAGTAGGAAGAAGTTTGTTTAGTTTGCTCTGTCCTGCCTCACTGTCTCCAAATATGAAGTGTGAGCAAGAAAATTCCCTTAGAGATGTACAGGGAAGCAGCTGTACAATACAGTATCATATGTTAGAACTGCAAGTTACCAAGCTGAGGGTTCTAGGGTAGGCTAATGACCTTGGGCCATCTATGACTGCTCTGGTCTTCCATTCTGATTATATGTGCAAATATTGAATGAGATCACCTATAAGAACTCTCCCATTAAAAAAAAACATTATGAATTTGTGTTTTCCTATTTTACTTGGCCTCTTCCAGCAGCACAGGCAGAACTTTACAAGCAGGGAAATCACAGACTTGGAGAAGAGTGAGTGAAAAGACATACTTGACATGGAAACATTCCATTTTAATATGTGGGTAGAGCAATCCTAGTGCGGAGGAATGTATAGGGAAGTGGGAAAAGGGCTCCCACACCTCCCTATCCACTTGAAATCCCACAAAAGATGTTGACATGGGTTGAAGGGTGGGAGGGTGACTCCAGCAGAAGCTTGAGACCTGGTGCCCTGTGCACAGCTGCCTTCAGGAGCAGTCTAGGGGTATCCCTTGCTTTACCATGGAAAGCCTGGCCCATGCTGGTACAAGTTACTGAAGAAAGTCCTTCAGTAAGTTTTTACTCATTTTTTTTCCTCTAGAAATTTCCAGACCTAGTGTGAGAAGAATAGAAAAATTTCCATGAGGAACCAGAAAGTCTCCACTTTCTAAACAGAACTTACTTTTCTTCTATAATATATTGCTCATTATATTTTATAGCAATCATCGTAAAATAAAAAGCCACAAGAGCAGTAATTTATAAGGTTGTTTGGTCATGTATATGAGTGTGCCTGTGTGTGTATACATGTGTGTGTGTGTTTATGTATGTGTGTTTATATATGTGCCTGTGTGTATATGTGTGTATATGTGTGTGCCTGTGGGTGTGCTTATATGTGTCTGTATGTATGTGTTTGTGTATGTATGTGTTTGTATATGTGTGTGTGTGCATGTGTGTGTGGGGGGATGTGTGTATGATGATAACCACTGTGAACTAGAAAATAATAAGAAACATTGACTGACTGGACCACTTACCCTGAGCAAGGACAGAAGTGCTTTATTCTAAGCAGCTGAATAGCTTAGGGTTTTTTTAAAGGTTGGGAGGGAGGGATAAGTCCTTAAAGAATTAGAGGAGAGAGAAGAAAAGACTAATGTTAAACACTCCTTTCTTAATTTCTTTTGACATTTGTGTGTGTGTGTGTGTGTGTGTGTGTGTGTGTATGCACGCACGTGCGCATCCGTCTGTCCAGGTGTGATCTCACACGTGTAGAGATCAAAGGACAACAGACAGGATTCAGTTCTTTCCTTCTATAGTGTGGATTCTAGGGATTGAATTTTAATCATTAGGTTTGCCAACTATAGTCTTTACCACTGGATGGTGGTGACACACACCTTTAAACCCAGCACTCTGAAGGCAGAAGCAGGAGGATCACTGTGAGTCTAAGACCAGCCTGGTCTACAGAATGAGTTCAGGACAGTCAGGGCAACAGAAAAACCCTATCTTGAAAAAAATTCTTTACCCTCTGAGCCACCTCCTGGGCCATGAAATATTTTTTGTTTACTAAGTATGCTTAAATATCAGGTGAAAATTTATCTTTCCCAAATAAATCCTCAGAAAAGAGGAGATTGATTTACATTTGAACCCTTATAAATTGCCATATCATGGAATTTTTTGATAATACATTAACCTGAAAGCCCAAAAAATTCTCCTTCTGTAACAATAAAAACCCATAATCATCGCTGGATTTCATTACTTATAAGGCTGTATGTAAACAGATTTATTATAAAACAGATTGACAGAATATGGTTGGTTTTCATTTTTTTTACAGACTAGGTTATTCAAATCAACTTTCCTGCTGAAAACACCTAAAAATGCTAGATTAAATATTTAAAAGATCTTAAAAGCATCTAAGCTGACAAGATGTTATGGAAGCTAATGGAAAGTAAAAACTCTAAGTAGTAAGCGGGGCAAAATGACTACTTTTAACCAGAAGGTATTTGCTGATAGAAGCAAACTTGGATTTTTAATTCTGAAGCCGAGACTCAGGAGCCACAACTCAGAGTTGACCAGAATTGAGACCCTAATGGGAGACTTCATTCCTAATGAAACTAAAAACCAAAGGGTCCACCCTTAGATGACTCCTCCCCAAGTGACTGAAAGAAAGATTCCTGGGCACTAAGCAGAGCAAGTCAGAGCTGCAGCCCAAATTTGCATTAAATAAGAATCCAAAGAAAACCTCCCTCTTGAATTAAGTTTTAAGTGATTCTAAACTTGCACTTCCCGTAGGTACCCAGAAAGGGCTGGTAAATCTTCCTTCATTGAAGATACCTTTATCTTGAGCCTCAAAATCTGTACTATTTCTTCAAATGTATCCAGCAGGCACTTATGTAGAGAGAGGATTGAGATCAAGACTCTTGAAAATCAAAGATGGCAAAAACAAGTTCATGAAGGCTTCAGAGATTGGAGTCACTAGGAACATATTTAAAAACCTGTCGGGGAATATAAAAGATGACCCACTGGACTTGAAACAGAATTAGTAGAGGGAATCCAACAACAGATTCGGCCCAATTAGAAGAGAGAATTAGTAAAATAGAAGACGGGTCAGAAGAAATCCAGAATACAGACCAGAGAGTCAAAGGTATGAAAATGTAGACGGGTATTGAGAGATGTGGAAGCTATAATAAGAAGATCCACTGAACAAAAGGATAAAAAAGGGGGGGCAATAATTGAAGAAAATAACGATTGAGAATTTTCTAAAACTAGTTAAAGTCACTGGAAATCTCAATGAATTCCAAGCAAAACCAACAAAAAGAAGCCAGTGCTGTAGCAGGTGCCTGTAATGTGCTACATTGTGCTGAGGCACAAGGAGCACTTAGGACAAGGATCTTGAACAGCTACATTATGAGACTCCCATCTCACAAGACAGGAATTCATACCCAGTGTGTGTTAGTGAAAATGCAGAGTGTAAAAAGTATGAGAAGAAAACAAGGGGCCAGGAAAGAGACTTATACTTTGGGTCATAAAAAAAAACATCTTAAATGGATTTTTTCTCTCCACCCCAAAAAATTAGAATATATATATATATATATATATATATATATATATATATATATATATATATATATATATATATATACTAGAAGCAGTGAGGAACTTTTACTGCTCTGAAAGAAGAAACAAGGCAGACTTTGCAAAATCATCATGACTTTTGCTCCCGAGGCAATTTCCAAAGGGCAGCAGAAAGAAGCATGCCAGCAGAGCATGGCGGCCTTTCTAGTTTCAGGAGACAGAAAAGGGAAGCTGAGGCAGTTAGGACTTATAGTCCACTGAGTATTTGATAGGAGAGAGCTGTGCAGAGAAAGAACTCCAGAAGCCTGTGGAGAACCACAGTCAGGCTAAACTAATCTATGCAGGAGTCAGGGAAAAGTTCACAGTTCTGGACAAGGAATAATAGCTCGTGAGGATGAGGTGAATCACAACCAGAGGGCTGGAAAACATCCCAGTCCCATTCACTCAGAACAGTTATCAGCAAACACTTGGAGTAGACAGTAGGAGCCAAGAAGAGCAATATCTTAATAATGAACTAGCTAGTCCAGACTTACCTTGAACAAAACTTAAAATCAAGAAGATAAAGCATGGGGTATGGCTGGTCTGAAGTACAGCTCAATGTCAGAGCTTGTGTTTGAAGTGTGTGAGACTTAGAGTTCAGCTCCCAGTACTGCACACACACACACACACACACACACACACACACACACACAAGATCAAGACTGTATTTCTAAAACAAACTTTGAAACTCTAAATTTAAATACTGTTTTCTAAAAAAGTAGGTTTAAAACCTGCTGTGTAGACCAGGTTAGCCTTGTACTCACAGTGATCCACTTGCCTCTGTTTCTCAAGTGCTGGGATTAAAGAAGTGTACAAACATATCCAGCCTTCAAACACTTAATATAACAGTCACAAGGTCAGAACCCAATTAGAGGTCACCAGACAGGAAAAAACAAGACAGCAAGCTGTAGCTTATGCAAGACCTAGAAAAGACAAAAATGGTGAGAGGAAAAGACCATAAAACAGTGATTGAAAGTGTATGCAAGTATTCAAAGAAGACAGGCATAGTGTCAAAAATAAGTGCTTTAGAAAGGATTTTTCTGTGACAGAAAACATAGTATCTAAAATAAAACATTAGCTGAATTGTCTTACATGGCATATTTGACAATGCAGAAGAAAAGTTCATTGAGTTTGAAAATATAAGAAGAAAATATACAGAGAGAAAAATACTAAAACACATATAGAAAGGGCCTCCATGTCAGCTGGTAACATCAAGAAGTTTATTATCTGTATAATGAGATACAAAAAGATACCTGCTGGTCAGTAGTGGTGCGTGCCTTTGATCCCAGGACTCAGGAGGCAGAGGCAGGCAGATCTCTGAGTTCAAGGCCAGCCTGGTCTACAGAGTGAGTTCTAAGGTGAGTGAGTTCCAGGACAGCCAGAGCTACACAGAGAGACTCTGTCTTGAAAATACCAAAAAGAAAAAGAAGGAGGAGGAGGAGGAAGAAGAAGGAGAGGAGGAGAGAGAGATCTGACAAAACAATAGTCAATTCTCCTCCAATTTAATAAAAGCTATAAATCCACAAAAATTCAAGAATATCACCAACCTAACCCAAATCTGACTAAACATTATAATAACTACACTAAGAGATAGAGGAAACACTATGTTTAAAAATAACCATTAGGAGATATTTTGTCTGAATCAAGGTAAAGCAGGAGACAAGAGAACAAAACCATAAAATATAAATATAAAGAAAAATATATTCCAACCTGGGATGCGACATCCAGTCAGAATTTTTTCAGAGTGAAAATGCAACAATGAATTTTTATCTAGACAAGCAGAATCGGAATAAAATTTGAATGTTAAGGGAAGGTTTTTAGACTGAAGTATAAAAATACTATTTGGAGATCTGGAACTATGAGAGTTTGAGAAATGGGACTGTGAGATGCCTTCATCAATGCAGTGCATGACATGCAAACATGAAGTCCTGAGTTCAAATCCCCAGAACCCAGGTAAAAAGTCTACACAATGCATATGCCTGTAACCCACGGCTGGGAAAGTGGAAGCAGGATAATCTCAGCTTACTGGCCAGTCTGACAAATTGATAAACTTATAGATTCAGTAAGGAATGCTGTCTTGGAAAAGGTAAAGAATCATCAGCCGGGTGGTGGTGGCACATGCCTGTAATCCCAGCACTCTAGGAGGCAGAGGCAGGCAGATTTCTGAGTTCAAGGCCAGCCTGGTCTACAGAGTGAGTTCCAGGACAGCCAGGGCTATACGGAGAAACCCTGTCTCAAAAAACCAAAAAAAAAAAAAAAAAAAAAAAAGAAGAAAAAGAAAAGAAAGAAAAAGAAAAGAATCAAGGACGACACTGACCCCTTGTATCCACAAACACTCATGCAAATGTACATACCTACCTTCATATAAAAGTGAGTTTCAGAAATGATACTTACGTAATAAATATGACAAGTCCTTTTCTAGTTTTAAGGTTTGTTTAGAATATAACTGAAAGTTTAAAAGAAAATGAATAATCATGTATTAAAGAACTTATAACACACAATAAGAATAAGATGAATGACAGTACCACAAAAAAAATGGCAGCAAAATATTTCAAAGTTCTTCCATTATATGTGTCAGGGTATGTTGTTCGAATATAGACTTAGATAGTTAAAAATGTTGTTTATTTTTAACAGTACTTGTTAGGAGCCACAGAGCAGCAACGAAAATAATGATGTGGGGAAAGTACAGCTACAGATACAGTAATCAAAATCAAAATGAAATTTTAAAACTTAATCCAGAGAAGAAAGAAAAACAAAGAATACAAACAAACTTAGTCTCAACTCCATTGATGGTTACACTAAATATAAATGGCCTAAACATTCCAAATAAAAGCTGGAAGTGGACAGGATTGAAAAGTGTTCAAAGAATATCAGAAAAAATGCATTTTAAATATAGAGACACATACAGGTAAAAGTAAAAGGGTGGAGAAATGTAACATTTAAACACAGCCATCAAAAAAAGTCAGAGGTTGTATGATTCTTAACATAGATGCGGGCACATGGACTCAGAAGAGAGATAAAGAGGACATTTTTTCATTTTTATTTACTTTATTTTGTGTGCATGCATGTGTGTGTGTGTATACACATATATGCACATGTCACAACACATGTGTAGAGGTTAGAGAACAACTTGCAGGAATTGGTTCCCTCCTTCTACCATATAAGACTGAACTAGGTTATTAGGGTTTGTGGCAAGTACCTTTCCCTGCTGAGCCATCGTGCCAGCCAAGATGACCTTCCATGGTTATAAAAGGTCCGCGTCAAGAGGGCATAATAATAATGGACAAGAAGCTGACAAATTACATCAAAGCATATGATATAAAAAAACCATAACTATAATAAAAAAGAGGCAAATCCATAATCATATTAACAATAGATTTTTAACTCTATCTATAGAGAACAGGTAGTCAGAATGTTAGTAAGGCTAAACAAAGTTGAGCAGCAATGAGACCAAATTGTCCTTTACAGAACATCACCTGCAGTAACTGTAGAAAGCACGCTATTTCCAAGCACATACAGAGTTTTCTCTAATGGAGGAAATAAAACAAACCTTGCTAAATTTAAAAGGACTGAAATCATAAAGGATGCTCTCTGACCATAGCAAAGTCAGATTTCAAGTCCGACGAAGAGGATATCTGAAAACTGTTCTTTAGAAGATTAAATGTAACATCCCTAAATGTTTATGAATGAGATATCAGAAGATAAAATAGAAAATACTGTGACTGCTGGAAAATGAAACATACATATTAAAGTTTGCGATGTGTGGTTAAAAGGATCCCTACAGGGAACCTTACGCCTGTGAATTAGAAAATATTAGAAGAGAAAAGTCCCGAATCAGTGGCCTAAGATTTCATTTTAAGGACCCTATAAAAAGATAAGGGAAATAAATCTAAAGTAAGGATAAGACCGTAACAGTGAATATTAGAATGGAAACCAGTGGGAAAAGAAACAGAAGTTACTGAAAGGAGGTGTTAGAAGTAAATCAATAACATCGGTAAGTCTGTAGCTAGGTTGATATTGAAAAGCCTGGGGATGTATCTCAGCGGTAGAACATGTGACTAGTGTGCACGAAGCCTAGTTTTGATCCACAATGCTGCACAAAACCTACATGGTGATACACATCTGCAGTCCCAAGACTGGAAAGGAGAGACAGAAAACCAGGAGTTCAAGGCCATCCTTGGTTACTTACTGAGTTCAAGGCTATCCTGTAATATATGAGGCCCTGGCTCAAAAAAACAAACAAGAAAAAGACACAGAAAAGAAAAGAAAACCATCAGAAGACACAGATTCCAACTGAATTAGTCAGGATTTCCATTCCTGCACAAAACATCATGACCAAGAAGCAAGTTGGAAGGAAAGAGTTTATTCAGCTTACATTTCTACATTGCTGCTCATCACCAAAGGAAGTCAGGACAGGAACTCACACAGGGTGGGAACTCTCTGTGATAATTCCAGTTTGTGTCAACTTGACATACAATACCAGCCAGTACCCCAGCTCTCAGGATTAAATTTGGGAGACCTACAGGTTCAGTATATTTAAAAGGCTAACGAGAAGAAAATCGTGAACATTTTTATAAATAAATTTGACAACCTAGACAAATGATGTGGACAAATTTCTAAAAGACAAATTTCTAAAAGTTGCTCAAATGGCCTATTAGTTGAAAACATGAAAAGGGTGAAATGTCTCAAGCAAACTAGTCTAAAACATGGATAGAAGATATGAACAGGCACCACATGCAAAGGTGTGTGGATGGCCAGTAAATGATATCATTTGATATCTTTAGTAACTGCAGGAAGGGGTAAGGTAGTGAGGAAGGAAGAAGGGAAGTAAGGAGTGTGGAAGGGAAGGAAGGATGGGGAAGGGAGGGAGGGGAGGCAGGGAGGGGAGTGAGGAGAAGGGAAGGAAGGAACAAAGGGAAGGAAGGAAGGAAGAGAGGGAGGGAGGGCAGAAGGAAGGAAGGAAAGAAGGAAGGATGAACAAATTACATGATGAACCGCTGGACAGGCTCAAAATAAAAACTGACAGTGACACGTGTTTATGAAGATACAGAGCAGTTGGAACATTTGAACACTGTGGCTGGGATGGAAAACAGTGTACCCGCTTTGAAAACCAATTTGAGTTAACATATAAGCTTACATAAAATCCAGCATTTGCAGTCCTAGATATTCATGGGCACATCTGTTCCCAGAAAGAATCATTCACATGCATTCATGTTAAATTAATTTATAATTGTTAAAAAATGGAGGTCATATATCTACTGGTGAGTGGAGACCCAGATTGTATTACATAAATAGAATGAGCTACTTTTCAGCAATATGAAAGAAAAAACTAAGGTAAACAATATAGATCACTGGAAGAGCATGTTTCATTATATTTTTCATATGTGATTCTACTGAAGTTAATCTCTCTCTCTCTCTCTCTCTCTCTCTCTCTCTCTCTCTCTCTCTCTCTCTCTCTCTCTCTCTCTCTCTCTCTCTGTGGCATGCAGTTGCTTCACATGGCTCCTTTGAGGACATTCTTTCATATGAAGCATGTAGCTTTTGACAAAGCTGTGGTCAGGTATGTAAGGCATTCGTGTTCTCCCTTATTCTTTGTTCTTGCTCCCCAGGGCTTGTGCGTCTCAGTAAAGTATTGCTACATCAACTTTCACTTCAGGCTCTGGTTTTTAGGGAAAGCGGGCCAAGATAGGAGAGTGGAACTGAAATGATATTAATATAAAGGAATGAGAAGTTTTGTACAGGCTTGCTTATGTCTGGCAAAGCTTGGGGTGGGGGTTCAAATTAACTGATAGTGTGTAGACCTGGATATCTTAGTGGGTAGAAGTGTGATAAAGATACTTTCATAGAGGAAAGGAATAACTTAAGAGTCACTTATAGGGACTTTAGTGATGGCTTAGTTAGTCACCTGCACCAGCATGGGAACCCGAGTTCAAACCCCTAGCACCCACATAATAAGTTAGATTCTGTGGCATGTGCCTTCAACCTGAGTTTTGGAGAGTCAGGGAGAGGAGGATCTGGGGGCTTCCAGGCCAGATAGTTTAATTGAATCAGCACACTCTAGGTTTGTTGAGAGACTCTGTCTCAAAAGGTGAGGTGGAGGGCTGGAGAGATGGCTCAGGGGTAAAGAGTACTTGCTGCTCTTACAAGGACCCTAGGCTGGTTCTCAGCACCCACATGTCAGCTTACAAATATCTGTAGCTCTAGTTCCAGGAGCACAGCACACAAGTGGTATACATATAAATAAATGTATAGACAGTATGCAAAAAAATCAAAATAAATCTCTCTCTTTTTTAAAATGGAGAGCATTAAAGGAAGAAAACCCCCTATATTGACCTCAGGCCTCCACATACACACATAGATACTAGCATGTGCAAGAGTGCACACATGAACACATAAATACACATACAATATTCACACAAAAAGAATGAAAGGAGAAAATAAAGAAGAGAGAGAAATTGAGAAAAGAGAACCCCAGAGCTCATTAAGGTGTGCAAGGGACTGATCTAAATCTCAAGTCAAGGGTTTCGGAGTCTCTGGTCTCTTAGTCAGTCAGCATCCTTGTCTGACACCCTCTGGTTGCTGTTTATGTCTGCACTCACAATGGTGTAGAAACAGACTCAGTTTAGCTCTTAAATCATTTATGTCATAAGGCTTAATTTTTGAAAAAAGAATGCAGTCAGGATGAAATGCAATCCTATAAAAACCATCTGTGCAGGTTTTATTTTAATATATTGACTAACAACAGAAAAAAACTAGAGAGAGACAGAGAGAGGGGAGAAAGAGAGAAAAGTGAAATATTAGTCTAAACTGGACATGTTAGCCCAAACAAAAATAAAAGCCAGGAGTGCAGTATGAGGATATTTCTCTGAAGGATCCCCACTGTGAATAGAACCCCCGTGAAGTTCTCTCTACAGGTGGACATCAAAGGAAACACTAGGCATCAAACTTACACTGTGTGGACATGACCAAGAAAGGTACAGATGACTAAACTAAAATGCTACAGTGGTCAAGCAAAGCCACAAAGATGGAGGCACCAACAGCTGTCCACCATTGTCTTCGGTAAGGTTTCCATGGCTGCGATGAAACACCATGACCAAAAGAAGTTGGAGGGGAAGGGGTTTACTTGGTTAACATTTCTTTTTTTTTTTTTTTTTTGGTGTTTTATTTTATTTATTTACTTATTTGGTTTTTTCGAGACAGGGTTTCTCTGTATAGCCCTGGCTATCCTGGAACTCACTCTGTAGACCAGGCTGGCCTCGAACTAAGAAATCCGCCTGCCTCTGCCTCCCAGAGTGCTGGGATTACAGGCGTGCGCCACCACTGCCCGGCCTTGGTTAACATTTCTACATCATAGTCAGGACAGGAACTCAAGCAGGACAGGAACCTGGAGGCAGAAGCTGATGCAGAGACCATGGAAGGGTGCTGTTTACTGGACTGCTCATCATGGCAGACTCAGGCTTGCTCAGCCTGCTTTCTTATAGGACCCAGGACCACCAGCCCAGAGATAGCACCACCACAATGTGCTGGGCCTCCCACGTCAATCACTAATTAAGAAAATGCTTAACAGGTCTGCCCATAACACGATCTTATGGAGGCTATTTTCTTTTTTTTTTTTATTCGATATAATTTTTTATTTACATTTCAAATGATTTCCCCTTTTTTAGCCCCCCACTCCCCGAAAGTCCCGTAAGCCCCCTTCTCTTCCCCTGTCCTCCCACCCACCCCTTCCCACTTCCCCGTTCTGGTTTTGCCGAATACTGCTTCACTGAGTCTTTCCAGAACAAGGGCCACTCCTCCTTTCTTCTTGTACCTCATTTGATGTGTGGATTATGTTTTGGGTATTCCAGTTTTCTAGGTTAATATCCACTTATTAGTGAGTGCATACCATGATCCACCTTTTGAGTCTGGGCTACCTCACTTAGTATGATGTTCTCTAGCTCCATCCATTTGCCTAAGAATTTCATGAATTCATTGTTTCTAGTGGCTGAATAGTACTCCATTGTGTAGATATACCACATTTTTTGCATCCACTCTTCTGTTGAGGGATACCTGGGTTCTTTCCAGCATCTGGCAATTATAAATAGGGCTGCTATGAACATAGTAGAGCATGTATCCTTATTACATGGTGGGGAATCCTCTGGGTATATGCCCAGGAGTGGTATAGCAGGATCTTCTGGAAGTGAGGTGCCCAGTTTTCGGAGGAACCGCCAGACTGATTTCCAGACTGGTTGTACCAATTTGCAACCCCACCAGCAATGGAGGAGTGTTCCTCTTTCTCCACACCCTCTCCAACACCTGCTGTCTCCTGAATTTTTAATCTTAGCCATTCTGACTGGTGTAAGATGAAATCTCAGGGTTGTTTTGATTTGCATTTCCCTAATGACTAATGAAGTTGAGCATTTTTTAAGATGCTTCTCCGCCATCCGAAGTTCTTCAGGTGAGAATTCTTTGTTTAACTTTGTACCCCATTTTTTAATAGGGTTGTTCGGTTTTCTGGAGTCTAACTTCTTGAGTTCTTTATATATATTGGATATTAGCCCTCTATCTGATGTAGGATTGGTGAAGATCTTTTCCCAATTTGTTGGTTGCCGATTTGTCCTCTTGATGGTGTCCTTTGCCTTACAGAAACTTTGTAATTTTATGAGGTCCCATTTGTCAATTCTTGCTCTTAGAGCATACGCTATTGGTGTTCTGTTCAGAAACTTTCTCCCTGTACCGATGTCCTCAAGGGTCTTCCCCAGTTTCTTTTCTATTAGCTTCAGAGTGTCTGGCTTTATGTGGAGGTCCTTGATCCATTTGGATTTGAGCTTAGTACAAGGAGACAAGGATGGATCAATTCACATTCTTCTGCATGCTGACCTCCAGTTGAACCAGCACCATTTGTTGAAAAGGCTATCTTTTTTCCATTGGATGTTTTCAGCCTCTTTGTCGAGGATCAAGTGGCCATAGGTGTGTGGGTTCATTTCTGGATCTTCAATCCTGTTCCATTGATCCTCCTGCCTGTCACTGTACCAATACCATTCAGTTTTTAACACTATTGCTCTGTAGTATTGCTTGAGGTCAGGGATACTGATTCCCCCAGACTTTCTTTTGTTGCTGAGAATAGTTTTAGCTATCCTGGGTTTTTTGTTATTCCAGATGAATTTGATAATTGCTCTTTCTAACTCTGTGAAGAATTGAGTTGGGATTTTGATGGGTATTGCATTGAATCTGTATATTACTTTTGGCAAAAATGGCCATTTTAACTATATTGATTCTACCGATCCATGAGCATGGGAGGTTTTCCCATTTTTTGAGGTCTTCTTCCATTTCCTTCTTCAGAGTCTTGAAGTTTTTGTCATACAGATCTTTCACATGTTTGGTAAGAGTCACCCCAAGATACTTTATGCTGTTTGTGGCTATTATGAAGGGGGTCATTTACCTAATTTCTTTCTCAGCCTGGTTATCCTTTGAGTATAGGAAGGCCACTAATTTGCTTGAGTTGATTTTATAACCTGCCACTTTGCTGAAGTTGTTTATCAGCTGTAGGAGCTCTCTAGTGGAGTTTTTTGGGTCACTTAGGTAGACTATCATGTCGTCTGCAAATAATGATAGTTTGACTTCTTCCTTTCCAATTTGTATCCCTTTGACCTCCTTATGTTGTTGAATTGCCCGAACTAGTACCTCGAGTACAATATTGAAAAGATAAGGAGAAAGGGGGCAGCCTTGTCTGGTCCCTGATTTCAGTGGGATTGCTTCAAGTTTCTCTCCATTTAGTTTGATGCTGGCTACCGGTTTGCTGTATATTGCTTTTACTATGTTTAGGTATGGTGGAGGCTATTTTCTTAATTGAGGTTGAGGTTCCCTCCTTTTAGCTGTGTTGAGTTGACATAGAAACGATCCAGGACAACCCTCAAGTAGTTCACAATATGCTCAAAAGCTGTAGCCGTCTGATTCCCCTAACTCTGCTCTTCCTTCGTAATGCCAGTCTCACCTGAGGGCACCCAGGTACCTGGCCACTCTCCTTGACTTCTTCCCTCCTTCCCTCTCCACCGGGACCAATCCAGATGACCCAATCAACACTCTCAGTTTTAACTATTTCTCTAGCACATGTCTAGAAAACTGTACTGACTGACAATAGTCTGAGATAACCATTTTCCATCCTAAAGCTCTATTATAGGGAAATCCTTCAAACTCTTGTTCCTTTTCTAGGCCAGTGGAATACAATGCAGTAACCCAACACATAAAGCCAAGAATGTGTCTTTACCTTCTCTTTACAAGAAATTGATATGGTTGAAGGTTGCTGGGAACTTTACACCAATGGCACAAAGAAAGTGTGGCTGAAAAGACTCTAAGTATCCTACCTGATGTCAATACATTCTTGTTTTAGTAGACATTAATACATCCCATGTGTCTTAGTCAAAGTTCTATTGCTATGAAGGGATAACATGACCATGGCAAGGAAAGCATTGAATTGGGACTTACTTACTGTTTGAGAGGATCAGTCCATTATCCGCATGCTGGGAAGCATGGTGGCAAGCAGGAAGACTTAGTGCTGGAGAAGGAGGTGAGAGTTCTACATCCTGAATAGCAGCAGGAAGAGAGAGACACTGGGCCTGGCTTGAGCATTTGAAACCCGAAAGCCCATGCCCAGTGACATACTTCCTCCAACAAGGCCATACCTACTCCAAAGAGGCCACATCTTCTAATCCTTGTCGAGTAGAACCACTCCCTAGTGACAAAGAATTCAAATATGTGAGCCTGTGAAAACCACCTCAAGTATCTCTTGAGAGAATCAGTTGCTTATCTTAGGATGCATAAAACCAGGTAGATACATTTGATTAGTCAAATAAAATAGGATGGACACATAAATTACCTGGATAATTGCCTCCTTGTGGCTTAGGGTACCCCGACCTCACACTTCAGAAGCCTCGGGAAATCTGAGTGTCATAATCTATGAAAAAATATAGAATGTAGTATCAGAGAAAGTGCCTGTGGAGGAAGAAATAAAAACAGACAGGTTGGGCGGGAGAGATGGGTCCATGGTTAAGAGTGCTTGCTACTTTAGCAGAGGACTCTCAGGTTTTGTTCCCAGCACTCACACAGTATCTTATGCCCACTCATAACATCAGCTCCAGGAGACTCAGTGCCTTCTTCTGACCTTCACAGGTACCAGGCATCTATATGATACACACACGTAAGACAAAGCACTCACACACGCAAAAATAAATATAAATTTTTAAAAAGAACAAAGGCAAGCTGACTGGTTGAAGCAGCTCCTGAGCAGCATGCCCGTGGTGGCAGTGAAAGCCAGCTCAGTCTGGGAGTCAGTCAAGGAAGCAAATGCTGGCTGGCCTTTGACCTCACATACCTGTATTTAGTATCTGCTTACCCAGTACTTCTTCCAATAGCCATCCTCCACCTTGCTACACAAGAGGACATGCCAAGGCTCCGTTCCTCTCATCCGGTATCAGAGTCCTGTTTTTTTCGTGTGCATCACCAGGCTCAGACTGGACTGCATTTGTCTGCACTCCCTATCAAGCCAGTAGCACATCGATTTTAGTCACTTTCCCACAAGTACGCCATATTCCATTTCATAGATTTATGTGGTTCTTTTTTTCCAGACAGTCTCTTCAAAAGCCATCTTCCCATCTCCTCTTATTCCTATTCTACATCTCTGTTTACTTCACATTGTCTCATAAAGATCTCCATGTGACCTCTTGGTGCTTTTACACACACATTGCCTCCTTCCTGCTTTTGACTAAAAGTACGGAAGTTGCTTTCCGTCTTGACCCACCTTCCAGCTAACAGCCATGGTGTACAGGCAAGCTCGCTTCTCCTTTTCACAGAGCTCTGCAGGTTTTATCCTGCTCTGCTTAGAAACTAGCCTCCCCTCCCGTTCTTAGCAAACGAGCAAGAACTCAAGCTTCAAACTCTAGTTGGAGTGGTCAGGAGTCAGGCTCCACTCCCAGGCACTTACTCACTGACCTCGTCTGTTCCCATAACGTACTTCACAAACCTTTGCTTAGGGCTGTGCCCATTTCATAAACTGTGCATCTCACCAAAATGCATACCTCAGAATCACAGCTTGTCCACCTTTATGGTCACTCATGACACATACTGTATGGTCATAAAATGTTGGAGATTAAGTACTCGGTGGGTAAGTTCTCTTGTGGAATTCCATGTGCCCAGCCCTCCAAGGAGCCTGCCTCCACCAATCTTTTCAGCTTTGTTTCTCGTTGTTTCTTGTATATCTTTTCTGCTTTTGGGATGTGGGCCCACTGGGGGTCCTGGTCTATCCTTACCAACATCATTTCATGTCCTCCTTAATAGACAGACCCAGAATGGGCCCAGAAATGGTTAACACAAACCATTTATTTCTTTATCCTGACTGTTTTGTCTTTGAGAGAGGGTTTCTCTATGTAACTCTGACTGAGAACTCACCAGGCTGGCCTCCAACTCACAGAAATTCAACTACCTCTGCCTCCCAAGCGCTGGGACTAAAGAAATGCACTACCACAGCCAACCTATCCTGATATTTATCTCAGTATTTATGTCACACCTATCATGAGACACACAAGACTTGTTTTCAACACTGAAGATGTACTAGTTTGCAGGGCAGTTGATGTCTGTCCTCAAAAGCTTACATTTTTTGGGGCGGTGGTGTCGCACACTTTTAATCCCAGCTTTTTGCAGTCAGGGGCAGGTAGTTCCCTGAGTTTGAAGCCAGTTTGGTCTACAGAGTGAGTTCTAGGACAGTTAGAGTTATGTAGAAAAACCTTGTCTGGACTAAACAAAACAAAATTTTTTTAAAAAAGCAAACAAAAAAAGAAAAGAACTTGAATTTTAATGGTTTCACTTAAAGATTCTCCTGGGAGACAAACCAAGAATAAAGGAAAATGAGCTTTTGCCTGCATTGTCTAAATAGTTAAATTCAATTTTCCTACTTTAACTTGGTGATGGAGTCCTACAAGCATGTAACTACTTTCTGTCACCATGTTTTCCAGAAAGGAGGATTAGGGATGTGGCTCAGGGAAGGAGAGTTAGGCTTACTTGCCTCCAGCTGGGAAAAACAGCAACATTACCACCTCCTAATACTTTCCAGAAGCAAACACCAACACATAATAAACCTACTTGTCCCATACCTGGCTATGCTGCAGGTAGACAACTATATCCATGCATGCAACAGTTATATGAGATGCGTGCCACCTTCCCTTCCACTAACAAATATTGACTGGTGTGTATGTGCGTGCGGGCGTGCGTGCGTGTATGTGTGTGTGTGTGTGCGCGCGCGTGCGTGCGCGCGCGCGCGCGTGTGTGTGTGTGTGTGTGTGTGTGTGTGTGTGTGTATGTTATGCCTTTCAGGCAGGCTCTCTCACTGAACATGAAGCACAACAGTTTAGGGCTGGGCTGATAACTTCAGAGACCCTCTTGCTTTCTACAGCATTAGGATTGCATGTGCTCACGGCTATGTCTGGCTTTATGTGGATGCTGGAAATATGAACTCAAAACCTCATATTTGAACATCATAGGTTGTTACCCACTGGGTTGATTCTCCAGTCCCCTCAGGTTCGTGTTTAAATGCATGTTCTGTGGAACACATTTGAAGATTATGACATCTCCTTTCCTTCCTTAGCAAGCATGAAAATGGGGTCCATTTTAGCAGGATCGGACTGTCCTTTGAAAACTATCTGGTACTTATACTGAACCAATTTTCAAAACAAGTTGGGCAAGCCTTAGGTGAAAGTATCTTCTTTTAATTGCCAGTACTCTCTCCTATTTCCAAAGACAAAGTAGGCCTCAAAGGCTAATTTGAGGCTAGAAACCATTTAAAGTGATTCAATCCCCAGCATGTGATGGGGGCATGAGAATGAGTAGTATATAATACTTAGCACCATTTCATGAGTGAAGCAACCAAGGTTCAAAGGCATTAAGCAATAGTGGCATTTTGGGACGTGAACTCAAGCCTGAGTCCCAACATTGTCTTTCTCTCCCATCCCAGGAATAACCTGCTATCAAAGAAATTCAAGTAGTAGGGTCCATTTAAGTATTGTATAGATGTTGTGGTGAATCAGGGGCTGGGGTCATAGATCTAGCATATATTTGTGAGGTACATGTGCTGGCATGTAAGAAAAGGAGTCTGTAGTAAGACTCCTTCATACATAAAGGAGTCTGTAGTAAGACTCCTTCATATATGTATGTATATCTTGGAAGCTGGTGAAATGGTTTCACAGAGATGCTAATGAAAACTTACAGCTGTGTTGTGTGTGCACACATGCATGCATGTGCATATGTGTTTCCGTGTGTAGCGTCTAAGTGTTTTCTCCTTTGTGCAAACTCTGGTTTTCATATCAAATCCTCTGTAGAATGCCATCCGTATCATTTACATTTAAAGAAACTGAGGGTAAGGAAGAAAAATGAGTCTAATCAGTATTTTCTGAGGAAATTACACACATACAGACACACAGATACACACACACATACACAGACACACAAATACATACACAGACACACACACACAAAGGGTCAGTGATTGGGTTCTCCATTTTCTATCTGCTTTCATCTCAGCTAAACATTATTTCACCCATACTACAGATGAGGATGTTTTAAAATGGTTGTTATCTCTACTATTTCCTAACAAGCTCAATTAACTGGCATCATGGAAGCCATTTTTATCTACAGAGTATACCAAGAAAGGAAACGGATTCCTTTGGGAGATTTTACCTCTGTCTAATTTGGCTACTGTTTCTGTAGCTTCATCCTGTTCTTTGTGCTTTTCACATCCACAGGAAGAACGAGGCATAGTTGTCCTCTGAGTAACAGCTCCCCAGAGATCCAAAGCTTACTGTGCTGATGGTGACAGTCAGCTCCTGTTCCCAGTTCATCTCATCAGAGTGGCCCTCAAAGTGAAGTGTTCCTCAGGAGAGGCACAAAGCCATAATAAAAGGAAGATGCTTTTTTCTTCTCTTAGCCCTGAAGACATATTTCACATTGGTCAAATAACCTTGCCAGAAGCTTGTGACCTGCCCACTAATGGTGAGCATGGATTTATACAGGCAGGGAAGACAGGAGTAGGGCCTAACTTTCTACATTTTTACAACATGGCTTCCTATACTGCCCTTCTTCTGAGACTTCAGGTCCTTTCTCTACATTTCTCCACAGATTGCATATGTGCGTGTACACACACACACACACACACACACACACACACACACACACACAGAGTGTCTTAGATGTATTCTCCATTTTATTTCTTTCTAAGTTAGGTTGCTTCTTGCTCTCTTTATATATTTCTAGCAATTACCTCTGCCACTTTGTAAAGTGTTTCCTGGTTCTGGTTTTGTCTCTCTTCACCTCATCTCTGCTTCCAGAGTGCTGTTTCCTCTCCCCCAAGGGACTAGATAGTGAGAAGGGCTATGTCTGCCCACTCCCTCCCTCCCTCCTTCTCTTCCTCTCTCCCTTTCTCTCCCTCCCTCCCCTCCCCTCCTTCCCTCAGACAAGTGCTTGTCCATCCATCTCAGCAGTGATGCTTTATCTGACAAGCCTTTCAACTGTTGGGCTGTTTTCTGAACTTCTGTTAAAGCATGCTGTGATTTCGGGTATGAATTTGGCATCAGTATCTTATGATACAGCTGAGGGTGACAGGGAACATGCAAGGGGGAAAATGTGTGATTCTGGAGATAAACACAATTTCTTGGGCTAATTAACTGAGACAGTTCCCATGTTTATTATGTTTAAACTATTAGGTGATTAATTTAGGGAGTTTTATAGACAGTTTAATACTCTCCCAGTATAAGGAAGAAGCCAGTTTATATAAAAAGAGGAAGAAAGAACTCTGGGATTATGAATATGACAAGTGAAAGGGAAGGAGAAATTGTTCTCAAATTACATAGTTCAGAATTACATAGCAGATTAAATAACTGACTCTAAAATATTGGCATGTATGTTCTCATTAGGAAATTCAAAATCTTACCTGGTTGCCAACATGCACCTTGGCCACCCAGCCCGTCATTCTCAGGTTGTATTGCAATCCATTTCCAATGAATACTTGAATAATAATTGCAAAGGTTAGTTGTAGAATAAACGAAAAATTTTAAATTGGTGTGCTTTAAGCTGGAGCTGGAGTTCAGTGGTAGACTGCATGCTTAGCATGCACAAGGCCTTAGAGTCAACCCCAGTATCACCAAAAACATTAGTCTGATCATCTCCATTTTATTACTGCCCATGTTCATGTCATTAGCACAACTGATCAATAAATGCCTAAACCTTATCAGAAATTGACTAAACCATGGTCCTTTTCTAAATGGAAATGTGGCCTTCTGGACCACCCAGAGACCTCTCTGCTTACTGCCTGAAATACCTCTTCTGTCTATGCAGCTGTCTCCTGGTTACTTGATGCCACTTGATGCATATGTGTAGTGCATATGTGTAGTGCTGTGCATGTGTAAGGCTGTTCATATGTGTGTGCAGTGTTGTCCATGTGTGTGATGCTATGCATATGTGCAGTGCTGTGCATATGTGCAGTGCTGTGCATGTGTGCAATGCTGTGCATATATGCAAGGCTGTGCATATGTGTAATGCTGTGCATGTGTGTAATACTGTGCATATGTGTAGTACTGCACATGTGTGCAATGCTGTGCATATGTGTAGTAGTATGCATATGTGTAGTGGTGTGCATATGTGCAATGCTGTGCAAAAATGCAAACTGTGCATATGTGTAATGCTATGCATGTGTGTAATGCTGTGCATGTGTGCAATGCTATGCATGTGTGCAATGCTATACATTGGCATAGTGCTGAAAGTGACTTTGGGTGTCAAATCAGGCAGCATCTGGTGCCTTTTATTGAATGGAATGGTGCTTCCTGGAGTCTCTGAGTTCAGTTGTTCATTGTAGGCATTCCTGTAGCCTACTCTCAGGTTAAGTGCTCCTGCAACCTGTCCTCCAAATGCCTTTGTCTCTTATTTGTCTTTCTGCAATCTTTCATTTATTCAACAAACACCTATCAGGTCCCTTGTAGTTCCAAGAATTACACTGTAACTACATCAATAATGACATAATATTGCTATCTCTTTCTTATTATAAAACATTTTAAAGCCTAATGGATAGCCGAGTGTATTGGCTCATGCCCTTAGGGATGCAGAGGCAGGCAGATCTCTGAGTTCAGGGCCAGTTTTGTTTACAAAGCCAGTTCTAGGACAGTCAGGGCTACACAGAAAAGTCTAGCCTCAAAAAAACCACCACCACCACCACAACAACAACAATAAATAAAGTAGCCTAATAGATAAAGCCATGTTAGGAAGACAGCTTTAAAGGAAAGTTGATTTTCATCTTATCTCTTGGGGGGGGGGAGCTTCTATTGTTCCAAGAGGAGAGCAGTGGTAAGGGGCCCAACATCAATGATCAAAGACTCCCTCTTCACGCTGGCTCTTGTCCTGGGTGGAAGGGAAGCGGGGTAATGGTGAGGGTAGCCTGCAGTCACAGTCCCTCCCCTCACTTCTCTCCATTATTTTCTTGTCTCAGGTCCCCCAAACCAAGAGGGAATCTGTCACTGTAATTAAGCAGTCTGTAATCAACGAACTTCCATTAAGAAATAATGAGGCCCGACATGCAGCAGGCACCATTGATGGGGGATTAGTGAAACGTCTGTGGTTTCCTCAGCTCCTCAACCCTGAGGAAGTGGAGGTGGAGAAGTTGTTGATTCAGCACTGTGAGCATTAGCCCCATCTTCCCTACACTTTTAAATTCAGCTCCTGCCTGAAGTTGGGTGTACTGGGTGAACATGGCTCCCCAATTCTATTAACTGTGGGTTACCTGGATGGTAAAGTTACATGTATCACAGTCATTCTGTGTTCCCAGAGCTTTGCACATTGTAGGTATAAATGTTTCCTACTGAAAGAGAATGAGTTGGGCACGCATGTTGAAAATAACAGAACTTGTGTAGCTTGTCCTATGCAAGGCTTTTTCAAGTAAATCGTAGCTCCGTCTGCATCTGAACAAACCCATAGGAGGGCATTTGGCACTGGAAACAAGGAACATTCTCCATCGTTCTGTATTCCAAAGAGCATGATGATGTCCAGGCTCATCTCACATCAGCAGGTGTAAGATGGGTATAGAGAAAAACTGGCGTTGTAGAAAGTCTGAGAGCAGGGCAGAAATGTAGCTCATAGTTCTTCCCAGCATACATAAAGCCCTGGGTTCCTTCCACAGCAACAAATAAGTCTGCCATGTCAGTAAAGGTCTATAATTCCAGTACTCAGGACATAGAGTAAAAAAAGGACCAAAAGTTAACAGTCATCTTACTATATAGTGAGCTTGACTATATAGTGAGCTTAAATGCAGTCTGGGAAGCATGACTGCCTCCAAACAGAAAGAGAGAAGTCTCCCTCCCTCCCTCTCTCCCTGTCCCCACCTCAATTTCTGAGATTCTTTGCAGAGTCCTCATGAAGGAAGCAATGGGGGTAGGAATTGGGGCTTAGAACACATAGACATGAATTTAAACCTAGGAGAATTTAAATTCATTCTCCTGCTTATCTGGGCAAGTTACTAAAAGCACTAAGTAACTTTTCTGAAATTATAGTAACAAAATCTACAATGAGAGTTGATAGAGATTAAAAGAAGGCACAGAACTATTCATATGCCCATAGTGAACAATCAAAATGATTGTTTGAAAGAACAGAATTAGTGGCTGGTGAGATGGCTTAATCTGTAAAATACTTGCTGCAAAAGCATAAGGACCTGAGTTTTGTCTTCAGCATCCACAGTCTTGTGTGCTTGTAATTACATTATTGGGAAAGTGGAGACAGGTGGATCCCTAGTGGTTAGTGGTCAACCAATTAAGTCCCAGGTCTCAGTAAGACAAAATCTTACAAAACAAATGGAAGGTGCCTGAGGAAAGATACCTAATTTGATGTCTGACCTCCATATACACATTAACATGCACATGTATATACAGATACACACACACAAGCATGCAAGCACTATATACATACATGAACAGAGCTGGGAGTTGGGGAGTTGGTTCAGTTAAAAAATTGTTTGACACATAATGTGTGTGTGTGTGTGTGTGTGTGTGTGTAGGCATGGTGGGTATACCTGTAATATCAACACCAGGGAAGGGAGGCAAAAACGGGCAGATTCTGAAGGCTTGCTGGCAAGCCAACCTATCCTAATTGGTGAGTTGTAGGCCAAATGTTAGACTTTGTGTCAAAAACAAGATGGATGGCTTCTGAGGAACATCTGAAGTTGTCTTTTGGCCTCCACATGCATGTGCATATGTGTGCACTGCACACAGATGTGCACACACAAATTGAGCTGGGCTGGGGACAGAGCTCAGTTGCATTTGTGAAGACCCTGATCTGACCCTCAGCACTACAAAACAATAGAAAGAAAAGAGCAACCTCTGATATCTATCCCATCTTTCCTGATAGGTTCTGAATAATCTTGTTCAGTTATAGTGAGCTTTGTGGTTATCTCCATGTTTCTGTTTTGCTTTCTTATAACCTCCTCTGACCATGACTTACTTGTCTGAAATGTTAATCTTTGCTGTTGTGGAAGTCCATGCACATCTTTAGGACAGGATCTCTGCTCAGTATCAAATACTTATTGGGTCATCTACATTTCAAGTTCAAGAGATATATTGTTTATTTTTCCATGTTAGGAGAACTTGCTCTATAGCATTTGGTTTAAATCAGGCGTGATAGTCCAATGCTTATAATCCCAGTGCCTAAGAGGCAAGGGTATCTCAGGTTTGAAGCCAATTTCAGCTACCTAGTAAGACCCTGCCTCAAAACAAAACAAAATATATGACTTACTCCTTTCCATTATTGAGTTTACAAAGCCTTCTATGTGGTTTGGAGGAGAAATTCTATTGGTAACATCCATGCACACTGCAGGTGTTCAAGAAGAGAATCTTCCAGGTAGAATAGGGCTAGTATATAAGGTTTCTTAGATTTGTCTTGATAGTTCCTTGGGCTGTGTAGAGTCTTCTCTTCCAAGTTGAAGGCAAATGAACTCCAGCTTCAGACTGAGCCTGTTGCCATATTTGTCTTCACTAGCAAATGAATTCCTTTGCTCTTGTTTCTTTTGATAAGGAGGATATAACCCTGGAAAGAGGTGACAATTGGTTCCACTAACACCTGCCCACTTTTACCATTACATTTGTGTATTCCATCTAGGGAATTACTGGCAGCTTCTGTTTTCACTTGGTCCACCATACTTAGTTATACCACATCCTTGAACACAGCCAACTGTGTCCTTGTGCTATTATTTGATAAATCAATAACAAAGAAAATTTCCCAAATATCCATTCTTCTTGCTGGGTCAGACCCATCAGAGACTGCCTTCTCATGACAAATCTGAAATCCCTGTTGTTTCCACCAGACAACTTGCAAAATGAATAACTGAGACAACAGAGAGCATTTCCTACCTTGGTAATAAGCCACAAGAGTTTTCTCTTTAAAGGATGCAGAAGTTAACTCCTGGGCCGCTGTGGGACTCATATATCTCCCTCAGCACTCATCTTCCTTAGTTCATGATATTCTAGCATTTGCATGTTTGAGGTGTGAACTAAAGACTATGCAACAATTGTCTGTCTTTACCTGAAAAATATGTTCAATGATCCCATGACATGTCCCACAAAAGGAAAGGTTGATTTGAGCAGTGGAACAAAGAAAGTCATTGTCAAGGCATGAGATTGAGAGAAATAAAACCAAAAAGTGTTTTATAGAACACTGACAGGATCAAAATTAGCAAGACTCAAGGGAAAGTTCACCTGTTTAAAAGTAGAATATATGCTTAGTGGTGGTGGTGTGCCTTTAATCCTAGCACTCAGGAAGCAGAGACAGGTGGATCTCTGAGTTTGAGGCCAGCCTGGTCAGAAGAGTGAGTTCCAGGACAGCCAGGGATACACAGAGAAACCCTGTCTTGAAAAACAAAACAAAAATCAGAATATACTTTAAAGACCTCAGAAGACAGGACTGTTTGTAATGTGAGGAATGAATATAAAAAGTGAGAGAGCCCTCCTTTCAAGCAGGGATATTTTTAGATCTCTAATCAAAGGAGAATTCACATTGCAGAAGGAAGTTTATGGAGTATAACCATAATCTCTCCAATGCTACTTTATTTGGACATATGACTATATGGCTCTGTAATTGTCCACAGGTTGCTTTTACTGTTTGTGTTTTGTCTTCCTGGGAAGAACCTAACTCCTCAGAGGAATCTTTTAAGCCTCTTTTCAGAACTGCCAATGTCAAGACTGCTGGAGAGGAAGCTGAAGAGTAATTGTTAGTCAACCACAGCTGGAAGCCTAGCAAATACAGTGACCAGCACCCTTCATTGATGGCTCTGCTGCAGACCACGAGGCAACCCGATCGCTTTTTCCTCCAAGACAAGTGCTATCTGGAGTGCCTGTGTATAATTTGGGGGACTATGAACTTGGTGTCCATGTCACCTGTGAGAAGAAGCAAGCTCTTGTATAAGGTGACTGTGGATCAGAAGAGTGTACACTGTAAGTTTATGGGATAAAGAGGTTGAGGGGACCTCCTTGGAGCCACTCAGCTATCCTAGTTTTAACCTGTTCTTGTTCCTCATCATTCCCACCTGTAATTCTGTCTTGGCAACAACTGCATACTGAATGTTCTCAAAGTACTTTGTAGACATTAATTAGTTCCGTGGGAAGTGAGGCAAAGCTCAACCTTCATGTTTGCCAAAAAATGATGGAGGTGGGGAACAGGGAAGGACAGCTAGATAGCCAAGCAACTCTCTGAAGGGTGTGTGGTGTAAGAGAGTGTGTGGCTAAACCCCTGAGTCCTGAGTCTTGGTAGGAATGTTTTAGCCTTCCATTCCCAAACAGTCAGTGGGCTCATCCTACTAACCTACTTTGCTAGGGTGTTGTTGATGAATGCTTATAAACCCTATCCTAGATGACAGGTTTGGAAGATAGTTAAGGAAAGCATGTCATTAAGTCCCTACTCATCCCCTTCTTGACAACTAGCCCTGGAGAAATGGATGATGGCCAGAACCCAAAGGACTTGTCAACACCAAGGGAATCAGGGATGTTGGCTGAGGGGTGAACCAAAGTGAGGACCAAAGGAAGTCTGAAACTGGTGACACGTGATCAGGTGGTCCCGAAAAGATTGTTAGAAAATGTCTGACTCCTGCTAAGGTTCTATGGATGGCTACTTTCTTAACATACAGGAAATAGTTTTTGTGGTATTTCCCCTTCCTCCTTTGGTAAGAATAGAAAAATCTCTGTGGCCTGACACAAAGTATCCTTTTTTTTAGTTAGGTTACTACTGTTGTGATAAACACCAGAACCAAAAGCAACATAGGAAAGAAAAGGTTTATTTCAGCTTATAGCTCTCAGGGCAGGAACTCAAGGCAGGCACCTGGAAGGAATTGAACAGGAACCATGGAAGAATGCTTCTTACTGGCTTGCTCCCAGTTTCTTGCTCAGTCAGCTTTCACACTCCATCCAGGACCACCTACCTACAGATGGCTCCCCCACAGTGAGCTGAGCTCTCCCACACCAATCATCAATCAAGACAATACTCTGCAGATTTGTCTAAGAGACAATGTTACCAAGGCCTTTGCTCAAATAAAACTTCAGAGGGCTAGAGCAATGGCTCAGAGGGTAAGAGCACTTGCTCTTTCAGAAGAAACCAGCACACATGGCAGCTCACAGCTCTCTGTAACTGCTGCTCCAGGGGATCCAATACCTTCTGGCATCTACAAGTACAAGGCACACAGATACACAGATATACAAGCGGACCAAACTGTATACACATAAAATAACTAAGGTTTTTGAAAGATTTCATCTTCCCAGATATGTGTCTAGGTTCGTGTCAAATGGACAAAAACATTCAGCACAGTATCTGAGATACATTTCTTTTCAAACTCTAAATTTCTCTGAAAGAACCAGTTAAGAGACCAGGACTACAACACTTGTCACTTTCCATTCCAGTTAAGTCAGGGCATTGATTTGCTCATCTGTAAAATGGATTGTTCCTGTCTAAAAGAAATTCAGGGACAAAAATGGAGCAGACACGGAAGGAAAGGCCGGCCATCCAGTGACTGGCCCAACTTGGGATGCATTCCATGGGTGAACACCAAACCCTGACACTATTACTGATGCCATGCTGTGCTTGTAGACGGAGCCTAGCATAGCTGTCCTCTGAATGACTCTACTAGCAACTGACTGAGACAGATACAGATATTTACAGCCAACCATTGGACTGAGTTCAGTATCCCCTACGGAAGACTTGGAGGAAGAATTAAAGGAGCTGAAGGGGCTGGCAACCCCATAGGAAGACCAACAGTTTCAACTGTCCCGGACCCCTGGAACTCCCAGAGACTAAGCTACCAACCAAAAAGTATATACATGGGCTGGTTTGCGCGCCCCCACCCCCAGCACATATGTAGCAGAGAACTGCCTTGTCTAGCCTCAGTGGGAGAGGTTGTTACATATGCAGCTGGAGCCATGGGTCCCTCCAGGTGTACTCTTTGGTTGGTAGTTTAGTCCCTGGGAGCTCTGGGGTTACTGGTTGGTTCATATTGTTGTTTCTCCTGGAGGAGCTGGAAGCTTCTTCAGCTCCTTGGGTCCTTTCTCTAGCTCCTCCATTGGGGACCTTGTCAAGTAATTTTTTTTTAATGACTGTCTTTGCAATGCTCAAGCAATATACCCAGAGAAGCAAAAGTCACAGTAAGGAGAAGAGGAGCTAGTATTTGAACACAAGATGCTTTCAATTTCCAGACCAGCTGAATTCTTCCAGGGGTCCAGTCAAAAGGTCTTTTTATTTCCATGTTGTATATTTAAAAACACAATAAACAAACAAAAACAGAAGCTCAGAAAGATTAAAGGCTACACTCAAAATCTCTCTTCTAGGGATGGTAGAACCTGGCTCTGATTGTGGTTCTGACCCTTACACCAGTCATTTTTCTACACTCAAATAACACCCAAAGGAGGGATCTACTTTTCCTAAAGGTCAGTGCATACACCTTTACATCTCTCACCATCCATGCTGGAAAGCCTTCCTGATGTCCCATGCCCTGTGGAAATGTGTTCTTCATTATACATTGGTCCTTATGTAGGATGCTTCTCCTTTCTCCTATGAAATTCCCATCTGGTCTTTGAAGTTTAGTAAGTTTCATCACCTCTGAGATATCCAATGAGCATCTCCTTCTAAAGAGTCAAGTATTCCTTTCTCTGTGTGTCCACAACTCATCTTACTACTTATAATCTTGTTTTTAACTCTCTCCTTTCCAGTCTCCTATAAACAATGACATTTAAACACAGGGATCAACATCTTCTGTCACAGTTCCTCTGTGCCCAGAGTAATGACTGATACCCAGAAGTTGAGTGAGCGATGGAAGCAAGCCATCCAGTTCCAGAAAAATGGTATAAAGTTAGTGAAATTGCTTCTAAAAATGCCCAAGAGAAGGCTGGTGAGATGGCTCAGTGGGTAAAGACATCTTCCCCCTAGCCTGAAGACCCGAATTCTCTCCCCAGGCTTCACATGATGGAAGGAGGAAACTGGTCCTTGAAAATTGTTCTCTGACCTTCACACGTATGCCTTGTACATGCACATGAGCATACATACCAGTGAATCTGTCTCTGTCTCTCTGTCTCTCTCTGTCTCTCTGTCTCTCTCTCTCTCTGTCTCGCTGTCTCTCTCTGTCTCTCTCTCTGTCTCTCTCTGTCTCTGTCTCTCTCATTCTTTCTGTATCTGTTTCTGTCTCTGTCTCTGTCTCTTTGTCTCTATCTCTCTATGTTTCTCTGTCTGTCTGTATCTCTCTCTCTCTCTCTCTCTCTCTCTCTCTCTCTCTCTCTCTCACACACACACACACACACACACACACTTTTTAAAGTTTTTAAGATAAAAGTACCTTAAATAAATATACTACACCCATGGTATAAGGTCCTCCCAAGACAACAGCCAGTGCATTGACTCTTTCTGTTATTTGGGTTGATTAATGCATTGTATAAACTATTATTGGCCGGCCTCTGTCTGCATCCATCCTCCCAATAGAGTCCATCTGGTTGAGTGTGTAATCCTGTCTCTTAGACTATCCACATCATTGTCTCTTGCCAGCATCATTAACAGGAAGCTTATTATAAATACCATGCCATTCTTGGTTCACAGGTTGAGTGCTCTCCTGGTCACTGTGGCTCATGTCTGATAGGGTTTTGTGTGGATTTACCTCCCATTGGCTGGAATATTTGTGTCTATTTCCACCCTCTAGCTCGAGAAATACTTCTTTTTACTTTGGTTTATTGCTTATTCCTCTTAGGCTTTTTCCACAGGGATTAATACATAGTATGCTTGAGAAATTCTGTTGAGTGTGTGAACACTTCCTATTTATTGCCTTTAGATATTTCATACAGAGGAAGCATATGTAGTAGAAATATAAGATTAACTAAGTAAAACACTCCTATTTGCCTAATACCCTTAAGAACTAAATTGTTGTTAAAATGGCAAAGCCTCCTTTGTGTCCTATACTAATAATGTTTATTTTCTCCCTCTCTGGAGGAAACTTCTATTCTACTGTCTTTCTGCATTTACCAACACTAGCAGATTAGGATGCTCTGTTACATATAGACCTTGACCAAGATCTTATATGGCTCTAAATATATCTGAACCCTTGTAAAACATCAGTGATGATGGATGAATTCACCAATAAGTTGCTTTTTTCCTCTCAACATTTTGCCATTTTTCTTGCTGTTCATAGGCTACAGTTCTTTTTTATTGATGTGTTATGAAGAAATGACTAAACTATAATCTACTTGACCATGCTCCAATCAAGAAATAGTCCACTTGGCCACAGATAGTGTAGGTTCAGTGCTGAACAACCCCACCACCACCACCACACACACACCCCAGGCTTTCTCTCTAATGTCAGGAACAAGGCAAGGGTGTCCATTCTGGGAGTTTTAGCTAGGACAATCCAATGAGAAGAATAAATAAAAGGTCAAGGGGTCTTCAAGGAAGGTGCCAGGAATTCCTAATGGAGAAAGATTCATCTCTTCAGCAAATGGTGCTGGCAAAACTGGACATCTTCACAGTCAAGATTTGTAGTACATCCTGTGTACAAATCTTGACTAGAGCTGGGCATGGTGGCACATCCCTGTGGTCCTACACTTAGAGGGATGAGGCTGGGGAATTACAAGAAGGAAGCCATCCTGGGCAAGACTGTCTTAAAAAGAAAGGAGGAAAGGAGGAGGAAGGAATGTTGGAAGGGAAAGCACAAAAAAAGAAAATAAAGATTAAGAGCCTAGACTAGAGATAATACAGTGGTATAAAGACTATTTACCTAGCACAGCAAGGCCCTGGGTTCAATTGCCAGCACCATCAGAAACAAGAACTATCGAAATGCTGAAAACATGTCAATGATCTAAGTCTAAGACCTGAAACAATAAAACTCTCCTCTCCAACATGGAATACAGGGGAAAGCTTCCTGAGTTTGGATTGGAGAGTTATTCCTTGGACCTGACACCTGAAGCTTAGCTCACAGAAGCTAAGACAGACAAATGAGAGCACAGCGAAACTCAGACCCGCACAGCACAGGAAACGAGCAATACAGCAAACACATGGCCCGTGGAACTGGGAGGGTATTGCAAAGTATCTGGAGGGGCCAACACCAAAAATCTCTGGAGAAATCTCACAACTCAGCAGCAAACCCAAACAACCTCAGTTGAGAGTGAGCAGAGAAACGGAGTAGAGCTTTATCCGGAGAAGGCCAGCACATGGATGCAGTTACTCTGAGTCATTGAACCATCAGATATCTAAAAGCCACAAAGATGCAGCACCTCACACCCAGCAGGATGGCCACAAGTGGGAACTGGGGAGGTGGAGGTGGCTCAGCAGCTGAGAGCACTTGCAAAGGACCTACATTTAGCTGTTCACATCCACCCATGAGTCTACCACCATGGGAATCTTCTGGAGGAAGAGACAGGAAGAGGAGGGCACCTATATGCGTACTCGCCAATACCCATAAGTAAATTAAATCTTTTTAAAAACAAGTGTTGGTGAGGATATGGAGAAACTTACCCCCTACTCTGAAAAATGTGAATATAAAGAGATTCAGTCATTATGAAAAGTTGTATCCAGGTTCCTCAAAAATTAAAAATAACATAAAGCTGAGGGCAAAGCACATGGTAGAGTGCTTGCGTAGCCTGTGTGGGGCCCTGAGTCCACTCAGCCATTTCCAAACAATTTTCACTAGAATTGCCACATGATCTAGGGACCTCATTTCTGGTTATTTATCTAGAAGAATAAACAAAAGCAGATATTTGCAACCTCAGCATTATTCTCTTTGGTCAAAAGGGGAAGCACCTAATGTCTATCAACTGATACATGCATAAAGAATGACATACATGTATAATGAAATGTTACTTGATCATAAAACAAAAAAGCCCTGTCATCTAAGTGAAGCCTGAAGATATTGTGCCTAGTAATATAAGCCAGTCACACAAAAGTAGTGATTGTTGTGAACTCTCTAAACTAGTCAAACTCTTAAAGAAAGAAACAGTGACTACCAGACCTGTGAGGACTAATAGTTACCTTGTTCAATAGATGGGTCTCAGTTTTACACAATATGAAGTTCTAGAGGTCCCTCAGCAGTACTCATCTTGTCAGCTCTGCTGCACACCACAGCTTAAATACTTAGCACTTGATAAATAAAAATTGAATGGAATTGTGAAATAGTAGGATATGCGTATCCTAAGTCTCTTCTAAATTGCTAGAATCGGTGAGCTAATCACTCCAACCGAACCACCAATGTGTGCCTTCAATGTGTGCAGGATTCCAGTCCCTCTGCCTACCTGTAACACTTGAAAAGCTTGCCAATCTGATGGCTGTTTTTTTTTTTTTTTTTTTTTTTTTTTTTAGCAGAAAATTGGAGTGTCTTTTGGGATTTTTTTCCCATCATCTGGGTTACTATTCAAGTGCTGATCACTTTCTGGTTGGGCACATGTTTAAGTTGTTTGGGTTGTTTTTTCTTAAACAATTATTCACATATTCTACATACCAATTATTCACATATTCTATGTCCTAATCTTTCATAAACCATTGAGTAGCTACTGTCTTCTACCTGGTGACCAGTCATCTCACTTTGTAAGCACACCTTTAAGAAAAACAAGTTTGGGGCAGGAGATGAGGCTCAGTGGCCAATATAGCTTGGTGTGTGTGAGACACCCCTATACACATCCTTAGAGCTCCCTACTCTGCCAGCACTCTGTGCTCTCCAAAACAGGAAACAAGCTTTTGGCATAGCCAAATTTATCTATCTTTTCTTTTATGCTTTGTTCTTTTCTTTCCCGGTGGGTTTTCTCCTAAAAAAAATAATAATAATGTTCTGGAATAGGTTATCTTAATTGCATTTATTGTTTTATATGATTACTTGTGTGTTTAGGTGCACCCTCACCTGACTGAGCCTAGAGCTTATCCTTTCTGCAAGCCCCCAGAATCCACCTGCCTCTACTTCCCACCAGAGATCCACTCACACTGAATCCACTCAGATCTCCATGCTTATGCCACAAGCACTTTACCCAGTGAGCCGTCTCTCTTGCTTTGTAGACTAGATTTTTGAAGAGACAAAAAACAGTAATAGGAGGCAGGAAGAGGTGTGAGGAGAGGTTTTCCTTGGACTGGTGATGTGGAGGTTAGCAGAATGTTTGCCTAACATGTGCTGGCTGGTGTTGTGTGACATCTTGATACAAACTAGAGTCATCAGAGAGGAAGGAGCCTCAGCTGAGAAAATGCCTCCATGAAATCCAGCTGCAAGGCATTTTCTCAATTACCGGTGAATGGAGGAAGGCCCAGCACACTGTGGTGGGGTCACCACCCTCATGGCCTCTGTATCAGCTCCTGTCTCCAGTTCCTGCTTGAGTTCAATGAGTTGTTTTCTTTCTTTCTTTCTTTCTTTCTTTCTTTCTTTCTTTCTTTCTTTCTTTCTTTCTTTCTTTCTTTCTTTCTTTCTTTCTTTCTTTCTTTCTTTCTTTCTTTCTTTCTTTCTTTCTTTCTTTCTTTCTTTCTTTCTTCCTTTCTTCCTTTCTTCCTTTCTTCCTTTCTTCCTTTCTTGGCTTTTTTGTTTGTTTGGTTTGGTTTTTTTGAGGCAGGGTTTTTCTGTGTAGCCCTGGCTGTCCTGGAACTCAGTCTTGAATTATGTAGCCACACCAGCTTTAGGTGCTCAGCCTCAACCCCAGAGACAGGAAATTCAAGGAGGAGTCATATACAAAGATTTGGGAGAAAAGAAGTCTCCGAAACCTGCCCTCTACAGCAGAACAGAGGCGGAGTGAAGAGGAGCAGATCAGCAGAGAGGTGAATGACACACGGGGCTCCTCCAGAGGGACACAACCATCAATCTTTAGTTTTTCATCCCGGGCAGATAAGGGAGCAAAAGAGGAAGGACTGCACCGTGTGAGTTATCACGCAGCCCTTGCTTCATGAGCAAGAGAGATTTATGGAGTGGAGCAGAGAGTCCAATCACCTTCAGATACCTTTGCCAACTACATTTGCGCACAGATACTCCATTCCCCGTGTGCATGCTCACTTCTGTAGGAATCACAGTTTGCCCCAAAATGCCACTGTACGTTTTGTTACCGGCCATGTTCCCTGTTTCCACACAGGCTCCTGCCTAGATCCAGCCACTGGTGTTTTGTTCAGCGTCACGTGATCCACTTCTGGAAAACCGATGAGGACTGGCCGGTCTCCACTAAAGTCTTCTAATTAAATGTGACATGCTCATACTTTTTTATTATTAGATTATTTTATTTGTATGAAAGCCTTGCAAGCATGCATGTAAGTGCACTGAATGTGTGTGTACCCTCTGGATGTCCAGAACTGGTGTTACAAATGTTTGTGAAGTACATTGTGGGTGCTGGGAGTGGAACCCAGGTTCTCTGCAAGGGCTGCAAGCGCTCTGAACCACTGAGCTACCTCTCCTGCACCTACATGCTCATTCTTAAGGAAGGACGTTGGGGAATCAGTATTTCACGTCAGATATTCTGTCACCTGCATAGAATAGTCTGAGATTTGATGATTGAGCTGCTCAACAGATAGGAAAGATGACTCTTAGCAATGACTCTTAGCTAAAACATCAGGACTGTAATTGCACAGACCAGACAGACTGAACCAGAGGAAACATGTATCTGTCTCCTCTCTCCTCTCCACTTCCAGCTTCCTGGGAGTTGATGTACAGCCAGGGGCTGGGGGAGAGGGACCTTTGATCTCACACTGTTGGGTGCCCTAATGAGGAACATGTTGCTTTGTCTGGGTTTCTTTGGAGTTTTTTCAGAATGCAAACAAGCCAAACCCATGGCTGCATCTTGGCTGGTTTAAAGTCTGCCTCTTAGACTGTGGGATGGAGAGAGAAGCAGAGACCAGATGCTAAAGGAAAAACTGACTCACCCCTCTCTACTAGGGTTGGCTCACATAACTCCACACTGAGCCTCACCACTCTCCCCCAAGGAGCCTTTCTTTCTTCAGTGAATTTCACGTGTAATGTTGAAAAGGCATTGAGGTGTTTGTATCCACTCTTCTGGCTGTCTGAAATAACAACATCCAGGGTCAGCATGCAGAAGACCTCGATAAGTTTAAAAGGAGCTGCATCCATCTTTTGATCTTTTGATGTTATTCTTGTTGCATTTGTTTTTATTTTTTGGGGGGTTTTCTTTTAGTGTGTACCATATGCAATGGCTGACATATCTGACCATGTTATACTATAAAAATGATCTTCTGATTTACAGCATCAAAAACTTGGGCTGGGAGTGTAGCTCAGGGTTGGATGGTTTACTGAGCCTGTCTGGAAATCTGGATTCAATCCCAGCACTAAGATAGAAACAGAAACAAAATCAAACAAACCAGTAAATAACCCATCTTCCTGTCTAACATGTCTGAGGCAGTTTAGTGTAACTTCCGACATGATTTTCTTCTTCCCTGCCATCTCCACCATCACCATCTAGTCCTGAGAAAACTACTTGATTTCTCTCTACCTCCATTCCTTTAGCCCTAGAAAGGATAATAATAGTACTTCCCTGTAAGGTTTCCAAGACTAATTAAATAAGGTGGCACATGTAGAACAGTTAGAGCAACACTAAATTATAGTGTGCTTCTTGTATATATGGTCTAGCACGTATCTGTCACCATCATCTCATTTAAAGCTGGTATTTAGTCATACAAGAATGTACACACAATAACAAAATTCATACATAATTCAGTTCCTATGGAACTGTGTGTATGAGTGTGCACACAGGGAGCAGAGTCTGCATGCACATATGCACAAAGGTATTGGTAAATATATCTTAAGGTGAACTGAGTGTCTTCTAGAACCCTTGCCCACCTTCCAGCTTAGAAAACCCCTTGGATATAGCCAGACATAGTGGCATGCAGATTTTAAGCCCAGCACCTAGGAAGCAGAGGCAAGAAGATGTCTGTGAGTCCCAGATCAGCCAAGGGTTATGTAGAAAGACCTTGTCTTAAAAACAAAGCTGGACATGGTGGTGCTTGGCTTTAATCTCAGCATTTAGGAGGCAGAGGCAGGTAGATGTCTGAGTTCAAAGCCACTTGGTTTAAAGAGTGAGTTCCAGCACAGCCAGGGTTACAAAGAGAAACCTTGTTTCAAAACAACAATGACCAAACAAAAACCCAAGTACCCTTCTCTGGTTACATTATAGTCTCTCTATCCTCAAAGACAACCTCCATTCTGAATGTAATATGTCTTATTACCATTAAATTTTTACTACTTACACAGGCAACATATTCTATAGGCAGTATCATATGAACTTCTTACATTTTTAAAATTTAATTTTAAAATCATCAGAGAATTGTACAAGATGAAGGAACAAAAATATCCAGAGAAAATCCAGTTTGGGATTTTCCAAGCAAAGGTATTTTTTAATTAATCAATTAATTAATTAATTTTGTTTTTCTAGACAGGGTTTGTCAGTATAGCCCTGGCTGTCCTGGAACTTATTCTGTAAACCAGGATGGCATGGAACTCAGATCCACCTGCCTCTGCTTCCTGAGCACTGGTATTAAAGGCGGGTACAACCACTGCCCAGCATTGCATTTATCTTTTAAATCAATCAACGTAACTATCCCTGCACAAATCCTATACTGTTTTTGTCATGATATGACTTAAGTGTGGCTTGGAACAAGAATGGGGTAACTATACGTATTTCATGCAAAAGGAAAAACCTAGAGGAGCAGAAGTCAAGGTGGGTTCAGGTGCATGTGCTCAGGAGAAACTCCACCTGATCACAGGATGCTGTTTCCCAGCTGACTCCGTACCACTGTCTTTTTAAAACATTCTACCACTGTAGACAGATAAGTGTCTGCAGGCAATGGGGCATGTGGGAAGTCTATGGACTCCCATGATTTTGAGCCACTGCCTTACTTCTTCTAATGAAAACTGAAAATTCTATGTAGAAAAGCTATCCTGCAGTTTTCTTTCTTTTTAACAACAGCTTTTATTAGATTATGTGTAATTTACAAATGCTTTTATTAGATTACATGGCATTTATAGGGTCATATGAATTAAAATGTAAAGTTTTGATGAGTTATCACTAAGTGAACGCACCTATTCATCTTTACCCAGAGTGATAGGTAAAACAGAAAATCAATTCGAGAAAAGTCTGGTATCTTGCCTAATCAGTTCTTGAGGCTTTCCCAAAGGTGATCCAATCCCAGTGCCTAATATTGACACTAATTTCTCCCAATTTTAAACTTTTTTTAAAGATTTATTTATTTATTATATGCAAGTATACCATAGCTGTCTTTAGACATCAAATCTCTTTACGGATGGTTGTGAGCCACCATGTGGGTGCTGGGACCTGAATTCATTACCTTTGGAAGAACAGTCGGTGCTCTTACCCACTGAGCCATCTCTCCAGCCCCAATTTTAAACTTTTAATCTACTATCTATCATCTATCTATCTGTCTGTCTATCTATCTATCTACGTCTTTTGTTTTGTTTTGTTTTGTTTTGTTTTGTTTTGTTGAGACCGTGTTTCTCTATGTAGCCCTGGTTGTCCTAGAAGTCACTCTGTAGACCAGGCTGACCTCTAAGTCAGATCTACTTGCTTCTGCCTTCCAAGTGCTGAGATTAAAGGTGTATACCACCATGCCTGGCTTTATATTTTTCTTTAGCATGGGTGTGTGCACACACAGCTAAATACATTTGTGTCATTGTGCACAAATGTAGGTGAAAGGTTAATCCACCAATTATTCTTTGGGACAGACCTCATGTACAGGCTAGCAAGGCAAGAGCTTTTACCTGCTGAGCCTTCTCATAAGCCCTGACCCTTTTGTATTTTGTTTATTACAGTGAGTAAGATTTATTAAGATGGAAGACAACAGAGTCCTCTAGGATTCACCTGTCATGGCTAGTCTGGTCGGTGGCTGGTCTCTGTGGCTGGCATATCATCTTGTAGAAGGTCAGTAACAACACTGTCCTGGTAAGAGAACTCATTCTTGAGAAACCCATGGAAATCTCCCCTTTGCCATCATTGCTACTCTAACTGAGCACTTCAGGAACCCTGTGTAACTTGGTAAAGAGGGTCACCAGTGTTCAAAGACCCAGGCCCTGTTATCCTTATTCAGACACATCTGCGCCCTTTGGTGAGTGACCAGCCACCAATCTGTAATTTTGTTTTGTTGATTTCCCCATCGTGTTTTCTGTTTTCTAATTTTTAACTCTTGGGTTTATTTATTTATTTATTTTTTACCATCTGCTTTAGTGATAGGAGATGAGAAATTTCTGTGACATGTTTGTTTTAAGACAAGGTCTAATGTAACTTAAGTTTCACTCGTGCTGATTATCAAAATTTTATATTTTCTTATTTTTGTCTTTGCATATTTAAGTTATATTCTTTACAATCCAGTTCTGAATTTCCAATAATATGGGAATTTTATCTTTCTTTCTTTTTTAAAAAGATTTATATTTTTTATTTGTATGAGTACATTTGCAGCTATCTTCAGACACACACCAGAAGAGTGTATCAGATCCCATGACAGATGTTTGTGAACCACCATGTGGTTGCTCGGAATTGAACACAGGATTTCTGGAAGAGCAGTCAATGTTCTTAACCACTGAGCCACCTCTCCAGCCCAGAATTTTATCTTTCTATGGTTAATATTTGAGTTCATTGCTCATGTGGCCCCTGCAACACTAGTTATTTTTATTTGTTGAGGTTTGTTTTGTGACATAAGGTCGGTGTTTAGTCTCTTTTTAAATAAAGCAATGGCTTTACTTTATTTGGGGGCTTGGGTAGGCAACGGTTCTCAGAAGTTCTGTAACTCCTTGATGCTGGTCCCTTTGGTAGGCTTGGACTTGAAGAAGTGCACAGAGACCTGCACTCTTCACTTCGAGGAGTGAGGAACAAATGCACAGATGTGTACTGTGTGCATCACAGGTGGTTGCTCTTACGGGTGTCCTAGAGACAACCTCTGAAGACTAAGTTCATTTCATACTGGTGAGACAGAATCTGTATTTATACATAGACCTAGAAGTGTATGGGTATTTCTTCTCAGTATAGTGCCCTCCGTGGCCCCTTCCAGAGTCCTTAGGTCCAAAATGACCCTCTTACCATCATGGGGCAGCTTCTCCTAGAGAGTGTCTCCCAGCAAGATTCTTCTTTGGAAAGGTGTGTTCAGGGAGGTACTCTGGTCTGAATGTCCACCATTCTACTGGACACATGAAAAAAAACATCGTTTATGCTCTTAAACAAATGCATAACCTCTAATGGCTGCATAAAGGATTCTAGGCATATTAATCAGAATGTTGTTGTCAAGTGTGTTGCTCAACTCACCAGCCTCTGGACATTTTTGTCTCTCTGAGTTCTAGGACTACAGTGAGTTCCAGGACAGCAATGACTATGCAGAGAAACCCTGACTCAAACAAACAAAGAAGGAAGAAAGAAAGTTAGTTTCCTGACACATAAACTCTTCAATGTATTTGAAGAGCTATTTTAGTTTATAAACAGGTTTTATTACTCCTTATTAATTTTTAAGGTGAAATATATTGGGTGGGATCGTCTTTTCCCCATTCAGAGTTAAACTCTTTCAAATGACACTAAAATCTCATACTTTTCCAGACTTCCCTGTCCTCCATAGTGCCAAGTTTCCTGTTGCAATGCTTTCTGACAAGTGTTCCATCTTGTTTCTGACAGTTTTTGAAATGTGAACAAACAATGACAATTACATCCAAAGAGCTGCCTAGACACACGTGCTTATAGAAAACACTAGATTCACAGATGCTAAAATGGGAATACAATGTCTCTTAGAGTGAATGAAACATGGTATTTTCCACACCTGAAAATTCTACCAGGTTTAACCTGGTGTTGCACCCCTTTAGTCCCAGCACCAAGGAAACAGAGGCAGGCGTATTTCTGATTCGAGGCCAGCCTCATCTACAAAATGAGTTTCAGGAAAGCCAAGGCTACACAGAAAACCCTGTCTCTAAAACCAAACCAAACCAAACCAAACCAAACCAAACCAAACCAAACCAAACCAAACCAAACCAAAACAAACCAAACCAAACCAAACCAAACCAAACCAAAACAAAACAAAACAAAACAAAACAAAACAAACTAAACCAAAACAAACCAAACAAACCAAACCAAACAAACAAAAATTCTACCAGATTCTTTTCCAAATTCATTTGTTTTTATAGTGCTCTCTTCTTTCTTATTGTGAAATACTCTTTTTAAGTCCCACAAGTATGCTTTATCTGTGATCCTCTGTTTTTTGATTACTAAGATAACTGCTATCTCCAAGCACACCCCAGGGAACCTCCAGGATCCCCCACAGTTACCATCCGATGCCAATTCTCTTCTTAGTTTTGGTTCCTCAGAGGCTTTTTCTTTCTAGT
Organism: Apodemus sylvaticus; assembly: GCF_947179515.1. Lineage (NCBI taxonomy): Eukaryota > Metazoa > Chordata > Mammalia > Rodentia > Muridae > Apodemus > Apodemus sylvaticus. Next base: position 67,257,630 of record NC_067488.1, on the reverse strand, counting down.
AGTTTCAACTATACATCTAAAAGAAGACTTTAGATTTAAGCTGATGTACTGAAGCACATCTAAGAACTCTGTAGCAGTAAAGAGTTCTTTGCTAGAGTACTGGATGTAAAAGTCCATCTCATTCCTATGTGCTACAAAGTTTGCATCTGACAAATGAAACAAAGGAAGGCTCATAAGGGTTACATAGTTTTTCTAAATTTTTGGTAATAATAAATGATAGAGCCAAGACTCATTGGAAGCCAGTTGTCTCCCAAACCCATGCTCTCCACACTGAACTTAAAACCCTGACTACTTTCGGTTCCCGATACTCCAGCACTTTCCTAGATAATTCCAGTTGGTTGAATTATTATATTCTTATCTCCTACGGAAGATTTAAATTGACCTATCCTTTACCAAAACATCACAGTGATACACAGATGAATTTCTGAAAATTCTATTTATAAAACAATAATTTCTAGATTTGGACACCCTTGTAAAAGGGCATCTTCTCTACACCCTTGCCCCAAACCGGATCCACTATCATAGTCATTCTCTTAATGACTATCTTAAAATCTAAGGTGCTATAGAAAAAAACCTGAATTCTTTTAGTCAGATTCATAAGCTTAATAAATCTCCCATAAGAACAATATTAATTCTGGTCTGCAGAGTGAGTTCCAGGACAGCCAGGGCTATACAGAGAAAACCTGTCTAGAAAGAAGAAGAAGAAGAAGAAGAAGAAGAAGAAGAAGAAGAAGAAGAAGGAGGAGGAGGAGGAGGAGGAGGAGGAGGAGGAGGAGGAGGAGGAGGAGGAGGAGGAGGAGGAGGAGGAGAGAATATCAACTAACTGAACCACCCAGAGCTCCCAGGGACTAAACCACCAACCAAAGAGTATATATGGAGGGATCTAGAACTCCAGATACATATGTAGCAAAGGATGACCTTATCTGACATTAATTGGAGGGGAGGGAGGCTTGATACCCCAGCATAGGGGGATGCTAGAGCAATGAGGCAGGAGTAGGTGAGTGGGTGGAGTAGCACCCTCATAGAGGCAAAGGGGAGGGAGAAGATGAGGGGATGGGATGGGAGGTTTGTGGAAGGGTAACCAGGAAGGGGGTTATCATTTGAAATGTAAACAAATAAAACAATTAATAAAAATAAATAAATTTCACTGTCATGGTTTTTCTTCCCTAATTCTGAACCTACTCAGTCCTTTTGTGCATTTGGCCACTGTTCATAGGAGAGAGGCAAAATAGCTTTCTCTGTCCCTTTAAATAGCACATTCCTTCCACTTTACTAACCACAGCCCCTGTGGAATTACCCAGATCCTGTGTTCTGCCACGCCCCCCCCCACACACACACATACACCTGCTTTCTGATTTTGGCCATGAATTTTTTTCTTGGCTGTAACTCTCAGTGAGTTATCTCCCATTAACGATGCTGACATACAGGAGCCAGATAAAGTGCTATGTAAGTAATCACAGCCAGCTTGGCTTTGAGATACAGGTTATCTCAGGCTGCTATATTATGAGATCAGCCTCCTGTTGACATTCAGGATGAAGTTTACCAGCTTTACACTTCTCGTCCCTCCCCAGAAGGATATTGTGATGAGTGCAAATGTTCTACATAGAGCTTTCAAAAGTGTGGTATCATTTGATGGCTTCTCTGTTCTTTTCTATAGCACATATATAAAGTATTTAGGAATATTATTATACAGCTGTAAGCTTTCAGACTCTGTCTACTTCAGGACTCCTGAACGAATTCTCTTACTTGGTTTTGGAATGAAAGTAAAGAAGAGGAGGAGGAAGAGGAGGACGGGGGGCTCAGGTCCTATTATGATGGGCTAGCATATCCATAATACAGACACCGGCAAAAGGGACTCAGTTAAAATGTTAAAATAATATTTTTTACTATTCAATACCAAGTGAACAACCATATGAATTTTTTCCACATACTATTCCTTAGTCTTCACAGAATTAAAAACATATATTTGGGGAAGGCTGTGGTAGCACATGCCTTTAAACTCAACACTCAGAAAGCAGAGGCAGATGGATTCTCTGAGTTCAAGGCCACCCTGGAGTTTCTCCTTAAAAATCAAACCTGGAGACTGACATGATAGCACATGCCTATAATCTCAGCATTTGAGAAACTGAGGCAGTAGATTGCCAGTTCCAGTCCAACCTGGGCTACACAGTGAGACTTCATCTAAAAAAAACCAACAGCTAGGCATGGTAGTGCATGTTTGGAGTGCTAGCACTTCAGAGATAGAGGCAGAAAGATCAGAACTTCAAGATCATTCATGGCTAAATATAAGACTAAGTCTGACATGGACTTCAAGAGACCTTGTATAAAACAACACAGGAAAACCTACTGAGAAACAGGGTTGTTGCTCAGTGGTGGAACAGTTACCTAATATACTTGAGGCTCAGGTTCTAATCTCTGATACCCCACAAACAATCAAACAACAAAATAAAGAAATCTTACTATATATACATTTCCAGCATCAACATGAATGTTATTTGGTGTCTGTATCCTTATATGTTCATGTATCCTTATATGGAGTGGTGGGGTCAGTATGATATATTCTGTTGAGTGTATACTGTATGATTTTCTATAACTGGTCTTTCTATCAATATAATACACTGGCCTATTGTTGGTGTATTTTTTGTATGTTATTGTAAAATGTTCAAGAGGAATCACAGTTAGAATGCATAAAAACATATATTTGTAACCTCTATCCTGTAGACAAGGACACTACATACGCACATGCACACACACACACACCTTCCTTATCTCTTCCCTAAGCACCTCTACACAGCTGGTTCTACATTGTCAGCAGCAGGCTGGAGCCAATGAAGTAGGCTTCTTTCTCTCTTTTTTTCCACCACAGCTGGCTGGAGACATCTGTATCATTCTCATCTGGTTGGACTTGACCTCTTTTCTAAAGGGTAGACACATCAACAGTTGTGTCTCCTCCCTCTAGTCTCCTGTCTGAAATTCCTGTGCAGTTCCTGTTGTTTTGATAGAGCTCCAGTTGCTCAGTTCCCAGCCGTTTCTTCTGGCTCTCTGATACCAGTCACTTGGACTCTCACCACCACACCTCTCCTGAGCTCTGAGCTGCAGAACCTTTACTCAAGCTGTGGCATAAGCCTGACCCATTTGCTCTTGCCCCAGCTCAGAGGAACCGTGCATGAGAACTCCTTATCTAGCTTTGGCTCCCATGCTTTCCCAGTGTGCCTGTCTCTTACTTCCACAGTGGCTTAGCCAGATTACATGCCTTTCAGCACAGGTCCTGTGTCTAAGGCATGAATCCCTGAACAGATGGGGTGAGCTCTCTACATTTGGGAAACTGCCTCACCTTTTCCTGGTAGTCCCCTCTCCCTGCCCTGCAATGCCCTCTTCCTGACAGGGTACTGGTTGATCGACACCTTGGCTAGAGTATCCATTCAGCCTTAGCGTTTCCCCTATCTCTTTTCTTAATTTGATGTGTTTGGCATCAGCTCTGCTATTAGAAGGGTATTTTCTCAGAGGCAAGAGAGAGCTAGAGGCTTTGCTCCCTTCCCTTCCCTTCCCTTCCCTTCCCTTCCCTTCCTAAATGGACTAGTATTTCAACCTGACAGTTCCCAGCCATTTCTCTGGCTATGAGGCTTTGGGTGTTTATTTTCCTGATGTTTTTATTCTGAAGCTTGCCAAATGACAGGAGCCCCTGACCCTACTACTGGGTCTGATACATTTTACAGGTAAAGCTGTTGTCAGGGAATTATAGAAGCCAAAAGCAAAAAAGAGTCCTCGAGAGGTCATCTTAGACATGCCTCTGTCTCTAGTCTAGCACCCACTCATATCTGCTTGAATAAATTAGAAAAAATCTAGTATTCAAGTATCAGAAAAAGGGAATAGATGTGAAATTCTTCAGCCCCATTCCATTTCCTACATAGATCACCACATGGACCTCTCTGAATAGCAAGTCCTTCCCACTCATTTAACTTCCAGAAGTGGACTTTAATGAAACTAACATGCTGTATACTTTTTTCTCATTTTTTCTTTTATGTTTTAAGACTTATTTTTAATTGTGTGTGTGCATGTGATGAATTGTGTGGAGGCTGAATTCAGGTCCTCTTTAAGAGCAGCAAGTATTCTTTATGCTAAGCTATCTCTCTAGCCCCTATATACTATTTTTTTAAAAATGAATTAAAAGATTTGAAATTAATCCAGAGAAATTATGCCTTGTGGTTATACATGATGGAACAATTAAATCTTCCACACAATGTACTCTTTCAAAAGATGAAAGTAATTTCCAGATGCATTGAGGTACTAATAGTGAACATGGAAATACTTTCTGGCCTCTCATGTAAAACAAATTCCCAAGTCTGAATGAATCTTACCCATGGACTTAAATGTTTTCTCTTTGCATATATAGCAAGTCTTCCTCTAGCTAATCCTCAGAGAGCTCTGGTGCCATTTAATAGACTATATCTATGATAGCACACTTACAAGGAGATATGCCCCAAGTTGGCAGAGGGCTTGACTACCATGCATGAAGTCATGGATTTTGTTACCAGCAGCAGATAAAACCAGTGTGGTGACATATGCCTGTAATCCCAAAATTTAAGAAGTAGAGACAGGAAAATCATTTTAATATTGGCTACATGGTGAGTCCAAGGCTGATCTGGTTTACATGAGATTGGGACTCAAAAGAAAAGAAAAGAAAAGGAGAGAAGAAGAGAAGAGAGGGGAAGAGAAAAAAACAAAACCATCAGTGCAATGCCAACCAACGAGCTGCAAGCCAAAAGCAGAAGATCACAGTTTTCTGGTTAGCATATCTACTTACTACTGCCACTTGTCTGACTACTAGAATGAGTCCAGTGAAGGACTGACATTTTCTTTTATCATCCACAGACAGGTTTAAAATCTTATGTCTGTGGCAAAATGGGATGTATTATTAATGGTTCTTTTCTCCAAGTAACACACTGTAACTGACAGGCCTTTTCACCATGTGATGACCCCAAGACCAGCATGACTGTGTCACACTGGTTATAAAGAGATGTACACAGTTTGGAGAGGTGGCTCAGTGGGTAAAAGCATTTGCAGAGGGTCTGGAGAGGAGCTGTCTGTAAGGCGGCTGCTTTGATCTCCATAAGAGAAATGGCAGAATGAGACACATTACTACAGAGAGGAGGCTGGTCATTCTTAGTGTTGGCAAGAGTCAGCACATTTGCTGAGGTGAATTTCACTTATCTATATATGGAAGAGGACAGAGATATTGGGTAAATCAATTCAGTATTTCCTCATCACTTCGGGAGAAAAATATTTTCATGTTGGCCACCTTTGCAAGAGACCAGACAATCTAGTAAAATGAATGGCTAGTCTTAGGTTTGGAATACCTAGTCTTAGGTTTGATGAAATCTGAACATACTTAAAATCCTGAATTGATAAGATCTGCATTTCTGTCTATATGTAAATCAATTATTTTTTTGAAATTTCTCTTCTTTTGGTGTACATAGTTTCCTTGTTCAGTTTGTTTTCTACAAATCAAATTCCTAGAAAATTGTTTGCCTGGTTGCAAACTCTCATCACTTGAGCTGCCATTAGTTAAGAATTCGAGAAGAGAAATACAACATTCAGATGGATGTAGAAAAGCCAGAATCTACCTTCTTTCCTCTACAGAAATGAAACCTGAGCATTCTTGACTAGAAAATTGAGAAGAGTCCACTGTAAACCAAATTCAGAATCTCAGTACTTCAAGGTCATTCTAACTACAGACTTGACATTGTATACATGGTCTGATGTTGTTACAGGACACTTCCAAGGGTCATAGGACAAGACATCCTCTATTTTAAAAAATGTTTATTTTATTTTTAATTATACCTATGTGTATGTGTCTGTGTGGGGGTATGTACACACAAATGTGTGTGCTCTTAGAAACTAGAGACATCGACTCTCTTGAACTGGAGTAAGCCAGATAATGTGGGTTCTGAGAATCAAATTTGGGTCTTCTGCAAGAACAGAACATCTTAACCATTGATCTATCCCCCAGCTTCTTATGTTGGCTGGAATTTGAATCCAAAGGCCAAGAAGAGTTATCTAATATTCATTGAGTATTTATTGTTTTGTTTTCAAGACAGGAGTTCTTTGTGTGGCCCTGGCTGTCCTGGAACTTGCTCTGTAGACCAGGCTAGCCTTGAACTCAGAGATTCCCTGCCTCTGCCTTCCAAGTGTCAGGATTAACTACACCCAGGTAGCTATGTATGCATTATGTATGTATGTATGTATGTATGCATGTATGTATGTTTTGTTTGTTTGATTTATTTACTTACTTTTTTTAGGTTTTGAGACAAGGCCTCACTCTGATTCCTAATCTGACATTGAACTTCTGTGATCCTCCTGCCTCAGTCTCCCAAGTACTGGCATAGGCATGAGTTACTATACTTTCAGAGTCATTAGCATTTACATAAAATAATTAAGACAATTATGTTCTTTTTTTTTCTTTTAAAAAATATGTGTTGGTTAAGGATGGGTTGGGATGTGATACACTTCAAAATCTTCATTGTTTCCAACACAGTAGAAGGTTACTTCTCCTTAGGAAAAGACCTAATAAATATTTGGTTCCTGTCACTAAGTAACTCCTCTTCCCATCTTGTGTCTGTACCAGTGGAGACATAGTAGGGAGATGTATGTCATGACATTAAACCTTTGGCCAGCAAACATACATTCCCTTGACTAGAATTCTGTCACATGGCCACCACAAACTGCAGAGAGTGCTGGGGACTGTAATCAACCAATGGGTCTGCAAGAAGAACTATCAGAGTTGAGAGGGGTAGTTGCTATAGATACCAGGACTAGAAATCTTCAAGGAGTACCATTGGGGACTTCCTTATAAAGGGAATTCCTTACTTGTGAAAGGGATGTGATTTCTCCCCCAAAGGGAACTTTCTTCAGGTGGGTTGTGCTGACAGAATAAGGAGGGACAAAAACAAACAAACACTTCTGTAAAGATCAGAAGCGAGGGGAAGGCAATGCCATCTCTCCTAGCAAGATGATGTCTCCTGTCATTAGTCCCCTCAAACTTTTCTCCCATAAGGATTTCTTTCCTCTGTGTAACGAAGATGTCCCTGAAACTCAAGGAGTTTAGATGTGAAAACAGTCCTAAAAAATCCTCTTGCTAATAAAAAGCAAATCCAGTAAAATTTATCACTGGATCCAGAAACCAATAAAGTCTGTGAAAGCAGAATTGCTTACTCCTCAACCATAATATAATAAACATAGTTCACATCAGATTAATTCGAAAAGTCCATTTGATTTTTTTAAAGTGTCTTGTTCTGCTGGGATTAGAAGATACATCCGCGGGATGAGGTCATCCTGAGAAGAGATTGACTATTTGCAGAAAAGAAAAACCACCTCCCTCAAATCCCTGCTATGGTAAGAACCAACTGCTTCACAGGGCTGGTCACAGAAGGCACGCTTCAGCAACTCCATGGCCCCTGTTACCTATATTCTCAGCTTCCAGCTCTCCATTAAAAATAAAAGGCCACCTCCACTCTCCCCAAGGTGTCCCATTCTTCAGTGAAACTCATTGCTTCCTTGCTATCTGTGTGCAATGAACATTTTCCTGTTCCCTCTGTAGCACTGGAGTTTTGTTTTAAAACAGCCTCTCCTGCCCCATTTCTAGGGACCAGCTGGGCCACGTGCTGGAAAAACAAAAAGTGGGGAGATTCGGACAAATTTCAAGAAAAGCGCAGCCAGACTTACTTAGGTGAATGAGAAGGCTTTGGGTAAGAAATAGTCGCTGTAGACCTTAGGGAGGTTAAAATTAGTCCACACTTCCCCAGTTCCAGTGCTTTAATGGCGAAAGATTCCTTGAAAGTCCTTTGGTGGGAGCAGCTTTGGGAGTAACTGCCCTGCAAAGTGCGGTCTAGAGAGGCTTCAGGAATCAGTAACTCCTCAGTTCTCCATCCCGCACCGCCCCCCCAAATAAGCAGAAGGCAGGGTCTCAAGGCAACGAAAGTCTGAGGGACCTGCGTTGTCCCTACGACCAGGCACTAGCGGCTCGGCTCCTAGCTGCCGGTACTCCGCTGTCAATTCCTGTCCTGTGGCTCTACGACGTTGGAGAGAGGCGGTCCCTCTGAAAAACTACTTTTGGGGCACTGGGTACCCCGGTCGCGTGGGAAGTAGACTCCAAAGCGACTGGGCTGCTTCAAGCGACGAAGCTGCAGCGTCCTATATCCTCCAGTAAGTGAGATAAGGTGCTGAGCTTATTTTGAACTTCCCAGCCGCCGCCCGCCACCCCATCGATTTTCTTCTTTTAAAAAAAAAAAAAAAAAAAGGAAAAGACGCGAACAGGAAGGCGCTACGTGGTCTGGAGATTGAGGTTCGTGACTGATGTAGATTTCATTTGATTCAAATTGAGAAAATAAGGGTCGCCCAGTCCTTGACTGGGGGCAAAGGGACCTCTGTCTGAGCTCTACGCAGAGGTCTGGAGTTCCCTTTAAGATAGACAAACTCTCCAGGCTGCCCAAAACTTGAGGAAGCTTTCCAAGAGACACTGGACAGCCAAATTCTTGTGCTCAGTCCCACTGCACCATAGCTGTATCTTTCCAAGAATTCGGCTTAAACTGGTTCGATGCACACAGCTAGCGGAAGAGCTGCCGTCCCTTTGCCGCCTAGAGAAGGCCCTCTGGTCTCTTGAGCAAGAATAGGAAACCGCTGCGGAGTTAAGAAGGCAATATCTAACATTCCTAAACTCTGGGCTGCCCTGGGTGGCTACTCTCTACAGTAAGATGCGAAGCAGTAGTGTGATCCCACTTCTATACTAGAATAAGTCTGCATGTACATCTGGGAAGGCGCCTAAAGGCACCTATTTGGCTTTTGATGCTGGGCTGAAGAAACAGTGGGGGTTCCAGGACATCCTAAGTGTTTGTAACCAAGGTAGATGTTGAAGTTATTGCATTGTACTGTCCATTCAAGAATGGTTCTAAGTCAATGGTGGTTCTAAGTCGTCATTCTACAGGGATGAGTCACAGCCTCAAGGCTCACCCTGACGGGTGAGAATGGACAATTTTCCAGTATTTTTAGAAACATTCGCCTTCACTCTTTTTGATTATTTGAATAATTCATAAAAAGGCAAATTATAAATATTTGGAAAACAGTTATTGCTGGATAGGAGGGACACACACATGCACACACACACACACACACACACACACACACAGAGAGAGAGAGAGAGAGAGAGAGAGAGAGAGAGAGAATAAATATATCTAACTAAAGGTGCACTTGATCTTCTGCATTTTTTTTTCTTGTACAAAAAAAAAGTTTGCCTTCTTGGGGCATCAATTTCTAGACATACATTATTTTGGTTGTGTTCAAAATATATAGGACTAATTCAAGCTATCAACACACAGACAAACTATGTGTGTCTGACTTTGTGTGTATATGTGTTTGCAAAACATTGTGCAACCAGTCCTTACCCACAGGCATCAATATATTAACCAACCAGCTCACCAGCATGCACTTTAAAAATTGCACCTATACCAAACATTTTTAGACATTTTTATTATTATTGCTAAATTGTACAGGGTAACAACTATTTTCACACCATTTATATTGTATTAGATGTAGTTAAATTAGTGTAGTAGCCTAGAAATGATTTAGAGACTACATGAGGATGTACTTGTACTTTTTCTATATTATATATATGTATGCATATATGTGTGTATATATGTGTTCCTTTTGAGACAGGACTTTAATCAACCTTTTACAAAAATCTTCACATTTACATATATGCATATATCTCCACACATGTATACATGAAGAGAGAGTACAAAATATGGATACGTTTTCTGTATCTTTAAGAATCATATTTCTTGACTGACATTAACATTTTCACTCCAGGTTTGCTTTTGCTTGATTGATTCCCCCAGAATGACGAAAACTGGACAGAGTAGCTGTCTCCACATACTCTTAAGATACACTTGTAAACATTGGCTGTCACCCCACAGAACCTTCAGGTTAAAACCTGATGTGGCAGATTCAGGGCAGATTCTGACCCATGCACACGGAGCAGAATATCTGAGACACACTGTGAGGGTTCAGAGATTAAAGAGTGAACTCCGTGAATCCAGCATGAGGACCAAAGGGGAGTTTCACGGACCTAGCAAAGAGCCCAGTTCCTTAATAAATAGAGTTCAGAGGGCTAGACTCAGAGAGGATGAAGGGAGCATTCATCTCTGGAAGAGAAGGAGTCTGTTTGGCTTTCTTCTTCCCAAGATACATCATATTTGAGAAACAGATTTAAGTGTGGGGCTAGGCTGTGAAAAGTAGTAAGACCAATTTTCTGATAGATAACCTTCCAGAGAAGAAAGGGCACCATCTTTTATAATCCCGATGCTGTCTATACATCAAGGCACAAAACATTCTGAAGTAAGATTTAATATAGAAAATTTGCAGACCTGCAATGCAGCAAGTTTAGAAGTATAATTGAAACATACCCAATAGTGTGTGGGAAATCTTTGTTTCTGTGTGATTATTATTTAACTATTTTCTAGTCCATGACTGAGCACAGGAAAATAAATGCCATGATTTGCTTTTTCTTCACTTATTTTTTGGAGAAAAAAAATTTTTTTCTCAGACAAGGAGAAAGCCTTGATCTTGGCAATGGATGTGTCCAACTGAAATTTTTTGGGGTGGGGAGACCACAGTGGGAGAAGGGAAGGAGACAGAGCAAAGACGTTATTATCTATGAAAATGTCATGATAAACATATTATTTTGTGCCCTAGCTAAAATATGTAATTCTTTGTTAAGTTATACAGATGAGTACAGAGACTCCTGGAGATTTGGAGACCTAGCTCCCAACACTTCCGATTCTGCTCACACAGCACCCTATGAATGCGCTGTGGTCGGGGGAAGCCAGCACTCCCACAGAACCCAAGGACTCTACTGGTGTCGATCCTACGGCTCAAATTAACACGCCAGTCCTCAGGGCCGAACAATTGGTGCCCGAGCGAGCGCGAGTCAATGAGGATTATGCTGGGACTTGTACTCCCTTGATTCGCTCAGGTTTGGTTAAAGAGCTGCGGGCACTTAGCCCGTGTGTCAGTCATTTATTGTCCTGTGTGAAAGCAACTCTCTCCAAGCTTAAGTTTGGTCAGCCTTGGTAAACCAAAATATTCAATAATTGTCACATGTAACATTAAAAACAAATAGCGTGTTTAAATGAGTCTTGGGAGCGATCCAAAGGGGGGGGGGAGGATAAAGCAGATCTATGCTTGAGCAAGTTCCTCCTGGCGGGATCTCCACAGCGGCGACTCCTCTGATAGAGCCCACTCATCCCCAGGTATGGAAGTGACCAAAACTTCCCAATATTTGAGCGAAAACTTTGCTCCAAAGAACAGTGACAACTTAGAATTCTGACTTCATGACTAAAAGCCTCACTAAGTGAAAAACAAACTAAGGATTGTGTGATTGGAAAATCACTCCTGGGTGGATCCTGGACTCCACCCTGATGCTTTTGTTCTTTCTTTAAAAATAAAATAATACTAAAGGAAATCCCTGCACTCAGATATGACAGAATACTATTTCTGCTTGATAGTTAATTGTATTTGAAAATAGAGATGAATTTTTAAAAATGACTGTACCAAACACATGTCTTAAATCCACAGGACCACCGGCCATCTCCCTCCACACCATGATTTTTAAAACCTTAATTTTTAAAATTAAACATGGCTATGTTTTAATAATCATGTAAAATATTGTGTTTAAAACAAAAATGAAAAGATCTCCTAATGCCATGGATGAGTATCTGAGGGCACATGTCTTATGTTAATGTTTATGTGACTTTTCTCTGTAACACCTAGCAAAGCTTACTTGTCTAGAAATGATGGGTCTGTAGTAGTGAACCAGAAATAAACCTGTATTGTTTCTTTAATGGTAAAGCCATTAATAAGCCATGCACTAGAAAGAAGGCTATGGGTGTTTTTACAACATAAATGCAGATTATAGTAAAAGGAACTTTCTGAATTATTACAGTAGGAGAGGAGGTGACCAAAGTCTTTCCTCACTGTATCTAAGAATTAGACTCTTCTTAACATTGGCTATTGGCTCAATTGAGAAAAAGATTATTTCCTCTGAGGAGAACAGGGCCTTTTCCAAGCTTATATCTTATCCATGTTCCATTTTGCATAGCTCATAATGATGATCCACAAATGTTCCTATGTATATGTATAGTGCATACTTTCTCTAGCCCACATTCCTCCGGAAGAACACTGTCCAAAACCCTGAACTCAGCACCCAGGCTCCCTAGATAGTCTTAGCACTGTCAAATCACAGGATCTTGAGGTGGTTTCTCTACTTTGAAAGATCATATCTTCTCTGAGGTCCACTTCTCTTGACTATGAAAGTGGGTGGCAGTGATTTCTAGGAATAGCCCCATTTTCCTTTCTAGGTCTTCAGAGTCTGTTGTTAGCTCTGTTACAGTACAGGGAAGGAGCCAAAAGAAAAAATAATGTGCCTTTTAGCGCCCTGTAAATAAGGGAGTTTGCTTGACAAGAAGGCAACAGGGAAGAGATAGTTTAATAGGTCCTCCCCCACAGAAATCAGGGTGCTCCCCTTCAGGTCACTAAAAGTCACCAAATTATATCTCACATATCTTTCCATGATGACTCCCAACAGGAATCCCCGTCCCAAATATTCAGACACACAATCTCTTTTCCATCTTTTCACTTCATGGATGCCAATCAAAGTTGGTCATTTTAGAAGGGGTCCTCCCACCCTTCAGCTAAGCCTTGGGTTTGTTTGTTTGTTTTCTTTTCTTTTCTTCCTTCTTGTTTAGATATAGGAGGATGAGCCATTCTTCTGAAATTAACCTTTTAACTTTTTCTTGCATTTTGCTCTGTGGTGTCCAGATTAGAATGTGATTTTGCTACAGCTGCTGAAGGTATCTAATAGAGAGCTGGGCTGTAGCCCATTTGATTTTAACCCCTTTCTTCCTCACAATGAAATACACGTACTCTCAGGACTGTGCCAAGTCTTTTTAAGATCCCCACACTCTAGTTCCCACTTCATGGCAATAACTATAGTCCATTGGACTTAGCAAAAATAGCTACTCATTAGCTATACCATTTTACCTAATGGAAAGAGGTTAAACAGTAGACATAGATTCAGAAGAATGTTGCACTGGGACCTACAATTCCTCTCTGTTCTAAGAAAAACATTATTATTCACATTTCTGTTTTAAAGTGACTGAAAATAGTTTTCTCTTTCTTTCTTTGTCTTTCTTTCTCTCTTTCTCTCTCTCTTTCTTTCTTTTTTCTTTCTTTCTTTCTTTCTTTCTTTCTTTCTTTCTTTCTTTCTTTCTTTCTTTCTTTCTTTCTTTCTTTCTTTCTTTCTTTCTTTCTTTAAGTTGATGGTTTATTTCCCTCTTAGGAGCCCCAAACCTAAACTTTAAATGATGGAGGAAATGAAGGAAAGTGATAAATACCTTTTCCAGGCATTCAGTTTGTTGGCTTTCTGACCAAAAGGGGCTTTTGTTAGATCTCTGCGAGGAAGCTAAATCCAGCCCCCAGCAAACACTCCTCCACCTTGTCCCCAACCCCCTCAGTTCTCTTGTCTAACTTGAAAATGAACTTGGACTTCCCTCTCAGACAGGCCCTAAAACCAGGAGAGGATTTTATTTGTCTGTTTCTGAAGGGCTTCCTAATAGGGGGAGGTGTTGAGAGAGGCAAGGGGAAGAGAGGGCCATGTCCTGAAGGGAGGCGCAGAATGGGAGGAGACACTTTGTTAATTTCTTAACTCACATTAATTCTTTGAACTTTTTTTCTGGCTTGGGGGCAAGTGCCAGACTGAGATGCTGCCTGCTGCCAAAAGAAAAGGAAGTGTGCACGGTGAGAATTAGGAAAGTGTGGGAAAAGAAAAGATGAAGTGGTTTGAAGCTCTCTACTGAGCTTGTTGGAGTTAGGAGTTTGGCAAACTGAGGAAGAAAGAGAGATGCACTGAAGGCAGCCAGCTTCTTGGCACTTCACCCTGCTCTCTCTGATCCTGCTAAGTTCCACATGTAAAGTCTACAGTTGAAGAGGCAGGAGGAATGGGAATTCAGAAAAAGGATGGAGATAGCCTATACCTGTAGCACTGCATGGATCTCCACTGAATCAGAGAAGGTTTGGGATGGCCTCAAGCCTAGGCCAGTGCCACAGGTCCTAGTTAAGTAACACAGAGAAGTAGATCTTCCTGCCATTTAGAAAGGTCTTACATGAAGGCAAGTTTGAGTTGAGGAATGTAAAATTCTTAAACAAAGAGCAAAGTGAAGCCTCAGCCACCCTGGTTCCATCTCCCCTCAAGCTGGGAGCCAAGGGAAGTAACAAGAATGGAATGGAAGATGCCAGGAAGGCAGCTGCTGTCCAGGAGGTGAGTCCCCAGGCTCTGAGTACTGAGAGAAGAGCGGGCTCACAAGGGACCAGGGTCCAGAATATAGCATCTGTACCATGACAGCGATCTCATCCTTCCAGAAGGAGGAAGAGGGGTAACTGGGATAGGACAGGAGCACCAAGTTTAGCTACTTTTCTTTCTTTCCCTGTCTATATTGCCCTTTGCAGCCTACCAGAAATTTCTTCCCAATGTATGGGTCTCCTGTTTCAAACACACATTCACAGGATGCCCCTTTTCTCATCCCCCAACCCCTTCTTAATCTTAAACATTCCTTTCTTGCCTGGAAAGCTCAGACCCTGTGTTTTCTATCCTCCACAAATCTCTTCTGTCCTGCAGCCAGAACCTTGGACATAAAAAAAGAATAGAAAAAGAAAAAGGAAAAGGAAAAGAAAAAGAAAAAAGAAAACAAAACACCCCCAGCACTCTATATGAGCCTTATAATGCCCCAAATCTGGGCCAGAATCCAGATCCCATGGCCGTGAGTCTCTTTGTTCTCCTACAGACTCAACCAACCCCCTCTTTTTTTAAAACTGGATTTTTCTCCCCATAAAAGAGATGGGGGTGGGAGAAACTATATATAAAGTTTCAAGCATATCCCTTACCAATATGGAGGAACCAGAAAAGGGAGGCAAATTGGAAAATCACCCTATGTCTAATTTCCAGAGGAAGAAACCTCAGCACTGAATAAAACACAACTTGATTTATCTCACCCAGAATTCGAGCCATGTCCAGCACTCACTGTAGGTCATGCTTGCTCCCTCCTGCTGCAAACGCTGTGAGGTTACACCTCTAACTTTGCCTTTGGTGCAGTGGGTTAGAAATTTTACTCCCATACCACCCTAGTCTGAGAAAGGCACAGACCACCAGACCTTCTGTTTCCCTGGGATTTTCTTTGGTGATGCTTTTGTAAGGAGACTGGGATAGGAGTGTGACTGAGTGTGTACACAAATAAGCAGACAAACTCCAACCGACCTTTATTTGTAGATAGAGGATTTACACAAAGAGTTTGTGTCTTCATGAACACATTTAGCACGTGTCCACAGAGATGCTTGCTAACAGTGCCATACATTTCTACCCACATCCCTAAACCCACAGATGGGCTGCCTGCCTCTGTGTGTGTGTGTGTGTGTGTGTGTGTGTGTGTGTGTGTGTGTGTGTGTGTGTGTGTGTGTGTGAGAGAGAGAGAGAGAGAGAGAGAGAGAGAGAGAGAGAGAGAAATGAAAAGGTAAAGGCACCTTAAGTATATCTTTTATAAGCTGGGGTAACTTAGCTGAAAAGTTGATTCACTGGATGACGGCCGAGGGCAGACCACGGCTGGCTCTGGTCTCCCAGGACCAGCTGGGTCTCCTGGTGAGGAAGAGGCCCTTCTCATTTCCCTTCACTTAAATGATCCCTTTCTCCTACATCAGCAGTTTCACTTCTGAGTTGTTTGGTTTTGTTTGTTTTTCTCTAAACTTCTTCCTGGGCCAATCCCCACCACACAGTCCTTGAAGTGGGGAAATCGAGGTGTGGCAAAATGGTGCCGGGTGAGCTTTTCAACCAGAGGTTACAAAGCAGGGCTTTCAGGGCGCCGAATCGCCTCTGAAATGAGATGTAATTACTATGTTTCCAGTGATGCATATTCTCCTGGAGTGTTTAATTTGATTTTACTTGTGTCTCAGCGAGATACACATTTTTTTTCAGGGTACTAGGTAAAGCGACCCCACGCTTAAAGTTAATTACCCAGCAACATTTTACTTTTCACAAGCTCTCACACAGGCTCTTCTCTGCATGCCTCCTTCTATGATCCCTGTGGGCAGAAGAGAGCAGGCACGGAAGGTTTTGGAGAATCAAGCTCAAGGGAGTGTGAAGATCTCCCGCTCTCTGCTCTTGGTGTCCTTAACCAGGACTTTGCCTCACAGCCTCCTATGCACCCACCCCCACCCCGCATTGCTTTGGGGACCTACATCTTCAGCTGGTCCTTTGCAAGAAAGAGACTTTGTTTTCCACTATCTTCTTCCAGCTAAATTTTGATAGAATACTGCCCCTAATAAATGGAATTGTAAAGTTACCGGGTTAATTAAATCTATATCTCACTGCAATAGTAATAGTTAATGTCCTTATATAAACCTAGAAAAGAATATAGCATTAATTTTATTTATTGTGGGGCCTCCTTACACCTAGATCCATCCTTCTCACAGTTCTGGCCTCTACTCTCAAGGGCTGGGGGAAGTGCTATTGAGTATCTGGTATTTAGGCCTCACTAGAAAGGCAGCCACTCACTGGAATGGAAAGGCTCTCCCAGACCCTTTGTTTCTCCTACCGGCCCCAGACCCCAGGCTTGGCCTACCTCCCTCATTATCAGTGGGGGTACAGCACTTCACAGGAGGAGGAACAATCTCTACTACCCACTGCTAAGAAAACCCACGGCCCTCCTGGCCACCCAACCCTCTCAGCTAGCCATAGGCAAGGGGGCCAAGTTCACAGGACCCAGTCTAGACTTGGCCTTGTTTGCCCACCTTGGTTTTTTTTTTTTTTTGTTTTTTGTTTTTTGTTTTTTGTTTTTTTACCTTGACCTTGGACTCCAGCAGCAGGGTAGCCAGTCTCCCAGCCCAGAGGTCTCTCAAAGAGTCCCCTTCGGCGTATTCTCATACTGTCATTTCCCTCAAACATTGATAAGGTGGCCTGCCTGGGTCTCAAGCTTCTTTCTTTTGTATTTTTCTTCTTTGTTATCCCAGCATGCAGCCTGCTTTCAGAACTCTGAGGATTCACCTCTGGATGAAGACCACGCTGATAAAAATCCCATTTCTTGTCCTGACTCTCCAAGGCCTGGGGCTTTCAACCGTCAGAGACCAACTTCCTCCTTCAGGGTTCTTGAGGCAAGCTCCAACATTTGCCTCCAACTGAAAGGTCTAGGATTGGTCTTCATAGGTGTTCATGGTTGATGGCCTGTGTGAACATCAGCACCCAGCACCCAGCATTTAAAACTTGTGGCAGAGGCGAGAAGGAGGCAGACACCGCAGCCCCTCTCTCTCCTGCTTTATTATTTTTTCCTGCTCTCTCGCTCTTTATTACCTCTTCTCCTCAGGGAGGGGTATGTGTGAAAGGGAGCTTGGCACAATTCCATGGAGATGCCCCTCTGCAAAGGGATGACTCTACTGAGGCAGAAAGAGAGTGTTATAAAAATCAGTAACTTGGTGCTAATTTGTTCTTGAAATAGAAGACAGTTTGAGATCTAAGTACTCTGCCTGAACAAGAGTGATCCTGACACAGTGGGGACAAGAATAAGGCAGCTTAAATTTAAGTGCTGCCTGGCTCCTTAGTGCTCAGCATCCCATCAGCCCAAACCACTGAGTGTGGAGGGGCCTTGTACTTGTATGTTGGGAGTTGCACCTGTCAGAAGTCCCTTTAAGAGCAGCAGGTTTTCTCCTCTTTCTACATTTCCTCCTGTGCACCCAAAGAGGCGCTTGCAAGCATCCCGCGCTTTCCTTTTGCTCGGTCAGAATCTGCTTCTGTTTCTTTGGTGGGGGGGGGGGGGGGCGGGCACACGACTCTCCGGTATTCCTTTTGTATGCTGTGAAATGGCAAGCTGTCCTTCTGCCCCTCTCCATTATCCTCTGCTTCTCTTCTCGCTGAGTATATTTCATCATTTCTCTCCCCACATCGGAAGTCTGCATTTGGGAAATCCTGTATCCCATTCACGTCTGATACCGGAGAGAGCCCTTTTCCAGACAAACTGGGGATTTGGGGAAAGCCGCTGAGGGCAGAGTTTGAAACTCTGGTTTCTGCATCAAAGGCTGACTGAGAAGCTCGGTGAGGTTCTTGCCCACCGTGAGCTGAAGCGCAACCCGCCACAGCTAGAGCTTTCCTGGATAGATTTATTATTATTATTATCATCATCATCATCATTAATTATTATTAACACTAAAACTCCAGGTTTGCCTCCAATCTCAGCTCCAAGCTCCAATTTAGAGACTTCGGTAGTCAAAGCCATTTGCTTGAGAACCAGAGGCTCTCAGACACATCTCTCAGTCCAGAGCCTAAGAGGAGGAGCCATCCTTTTCTCCCTAGGTCCCTTTGCGTCGGCCAAATTAAGCCTCTCTGCGCCCCCCCCCTCCCCTAACAAGGCTTGCCTAGGGGGCGTTGCCCTGTCCCTTTAAATCTCCCAATTCTCTCCTCCTTTTCCTTTTCAGAGAGCCAATCAACAAAGTCCTCATTTCTTTCCGCCCCGCCCCACCTCCCGGGAGGGAACCCCAGGAGACCCAGGCCTAGCATCACGTGCAGCGGCTGTGGTCACGTGGGGATAGGGGCAGTGCTTTGGAGAGGAGGGCGGGAGCAGCCAGATTTCTTAATGAAGTGTGTTCGCATGCGTAGTGGGAATGTGGCTAGGGAGGGGGAAGCACCGAGGGGGAGGAGGAGGAGGGGAGGGGTGGAGAGAGAAGGGAGGAGGGATGGGGGAGGGAAAAAGGGAGCGAGGTGTCTCCCTAGCTCGCTGCTGCTGGCAAGTGGAGTTTTTAAAAAGCTGGAGCAGATCATGTCATGACGACTTCGCTGCTCCTGCACCCGCGCTGGCCGGAGAGCCTTATGTACGTCTATGAGGACAGCGCGGCGGAGAGCGGCAGCGGCGGCGGCGGGGGAGGCGGCGGCGCGGGCGGCGCGGGGGGCGGCTGCAGCGGAGCGAGCCCCGGCAAAGCCCCGAGCATGGACGGGCTGGGCGGCAGCTGCCCGGCCAGCCACTGCCGCGACCTGCTCCCGCACCCCGTGTTGGCCCGCCCGCCGGCTCCTCTGGGTGCCCCTCAGGGCGCCGTCTACACGGACATCCCAGCTCCGGAGGCGGCGCGCCAATGCGCCCCACCGCCGGCGCCCCCCACCTCGTCCAGCGCCACCCTGGGCTACGGTTACCCATTTGGGGGCAGCTACTACGGCTGCCGCCTGTCGCACAACGTGAACCTGCAGCAGAAACCTTGCGCCTATCACCCGGGAGACAAGTACCCGGAGCCGTCGGGCGCCCTGCCTGGTGACGATCTGTCCTCCAGGGCTAAGGAGTTCGCCTTCTACCCCAGCTTCGCCAGCTCCTACCAGGCAATGCCCGGATACCTGGACGTGTCGGTAGTGCCCGGGATCAGCGGGCACCCGGAGCCGCGTCACGACGCGCTCATCCCTGTTGAAGGCTACCAGCACTGGGCTCTTTCCAATGGCTGGGACAGTCAGGTGTACTGCTCCAAGGAGCAGTCGCAGTCCGCCCACCTCTGGAAGTCTCCCTTCCCAGGTAAGGAAGGGGTTTGAGTGGTGGTGCCGCCGCAGCCGCCAGGGACCCCTCCCCGCCCTGCCTGCCCCGCGGCTCCGCGCCTCAGCCACCCCCGCCGTCTGGCCCCGGCGCGCCGGCTCGGCTAGGCTGTCGATGGAGCCGGCCGGGCGAGCTATGCTGAGGAATGCACTGGGGAAGAAATCTGCTCCGACACGTTCCCCGGAGCTGCCGGGTCCAGAGTGAAGCAATCAGAGGCGCCCGAGCGCCGGCTCGGCTGCACTCCGGTCGGGAGCTCGCCTCCTCCTCCCCCAGCCCGCTCCAGCTTCGCTCAGGGATCCTGGTCCCTAAATCCGCTCCCAGCCAGGAATGGGTTGGGTTTGGGCCTCTGGTGCCTTGGAACTTAGTCCAAAACCCTCAACCCAGTGGATAGTTGGGGTTTTAGAGAGAGGATAAGAATCTTTACCTTTTCAGGATCTGTCAACCACCAGATACTATTGCATTAAAATAGGGATCTAATTCACCAGAGTCTATAGAAATATACAATATTTTTTCATTTTAAATTTAACCATGGATGTTTTATAAGAGCACAGAAGAGCTAAAAATCTCTGTAGAGGAAATGTGTAAGATTTGAATCCTCTTCTGGTATGCAATTTTTTTTCTTCCGCTCTGGTACACAGTTTTAATCTCATGAATTCGCTGCTAAGTCCTCCAAGTGAGAGTTAGTTACCAGAATTCCAGACAGAGAAAGGGGGTTTTAAAATGGGAGGTGGGAGAGGCAGTCCTGTGTAGTGGTCCAGGGTCCAGACCACTCTTGTCTGGCTGTGTATGCAAGAAGAGAACACTCTTGTTTTGTTCCTCTGTGGATGTTTCTGAATAGGAAAGGATTCCATACCCCCCTCACTCCCCAGAGGAGAAAGACTGGCCCAGATTTCCCACAACTGCATCAGAAGCTTTGGGTTCCACTCTGATCTGAGGGATAAGGATCTGAGGGTCTAGAGAAGCCAGCATTTGGGTCTACTCTCCATGGTACAGAGCTCAATGGGAGACAGTCCTCTTTTGGATAGCTCCAAAGATCCTTGAGAGTCCAGAGAAACCTAAGATAGCTTCTCACTGTGCCCAGAAGGAGCCCCCTAGCATCCCATGCCAGGCCTGGGGATTTTTCATTGGGAAGGATCAACCCAAAGACCTCTTTGGAGTGGACCTGAAATTCTTCTGCATCTGGGATTGGGTGGAGAGGTAGATGGAGAAGAATCACTGAATGATATTACATAATGTAGCAAAAAACATTCTGTAAAACAGCACAACGTCAGTTGATATAACACAAGTCAGCACCAGAGCTAAAACCACATAAGGCACACAAGGCACCCTATTTCTCACTGTCATAATTGAGAACATGGTTGTGGTAGAATGGTATCATACACTACCTTCTCTGCATTGAATATAAGATTTTTTTATACATTACAAATGTATTCATGTGAGCCACAGACTTGAGCCACAGACTGATACATTTCTATAAGTTAGGTTGTTCATATGTAGGCATTCTATGATACACTTATAGAAGATAGGCTGCTCTTCACTTCTCTAGCTCATAAAATAGAAAGCTTCTTGAATGAAGGTCCAGTAGGAATCCTTGTGGTAGTGGAATTAATGGGTCACTGAGAGAGAGCCAGTGGACTAGGAATCTGGTGCCCACCCTGCTCACTGTAAGAACTCAGGCCTAGAGCAAAAAAAGCAATGTCTTTGGAATGAAGAGTGTACCTAAAAGAGCTACTGTGGCTTTCCTGTATAGGCATGTGGATTGTATGGTAGGTTGGGGGGGTGGGAAACTCAGAATTATCTTTAAGCAAGTAAACATCTTAAAGATTCCCAGGAACAAGAACAACACAAAAAAACACTCTGCTAAAAATAAACATGTTTATATCACAGCCTCCTAGAGAAAGATATCTTTGAAATAATAATAATAAAAAAAGCCATACAACCCAATTGAGATTTAATACACTTGCAAATTACAGCGGGGAAGTGGGTATAAGACCTGGTGTGCCTACACTGCTCTGAGCTCATGCTCCCCACGTAGAAATAGATTCTGGCTGCTGTATCTCAGTGCCTGAAGAAGTCCAGGAGGGAGGAAGATGAAAAAGAAATTATCTTCAGACACCCTCCATCTTTCTACCCACACAGGTCTTTTAGAAGTAGTGAGATTTTTCAGATAACTCTGTCTATGCAATTGTGGTTTGTTCAGCAACATCTAGCCATAAACACCACTGTCTCTCTTCACTGCCTCTGGCTCTGAGAAACCTCACCTATGATAGTCTAGGCTGGTGTGGGAGATGGAGGCAATTGTTCAGAAAGATCTAGATAATTAGAGCTATGAGGAGTTGTGGCTTCTTTCTCCCAATTATACAGTCCCCTGCTTCACAATTCTCTCTCTCTCTCTCTCTCTCTCTCTCTCTCTCTCTCTCTCTCTCTCTCACACACACACACACACACACACACACACACACTTTGTGGTGAATATAGACACCCTTCTTTTTTCATCAAGAAGGGCAGAAATCCCAGGACAGAATTAGACAGTAGAAGAAAAAGAAGGCAGTCCTGAGATAGGTAGATAGATAAACAGGTAGATTATAGACCAGAACAAAACAAAAACAAGACAGTGGGTTTTTTGGAGCCTGTACTAAAAGTCTATATTGGCAGTCTTTGAATTTGGATTGGAAAGAGCCCCTGGCTGCGAAGGATAGTCCTTAAATCCCAGAGCCTACTGATGAAGTGGGCAGGCTTTGGAGTGCCCTGCACAGAAGCCTCTACCCCAAAACAAAGACTGACACGAGATTGTTTTCTTTCTTGTTTGCCTCTCATAGATACTGATTAGATTCCCAGGTATAAATCAGTGAGTGTAGGGGTACACTAGGGAAGGAACACTGAGATACTAATAGCTAAGTCCAACACTAAGCAGGGTAGATGCTCTTCAACATCTAAGCTACCAGCTGCTCTCACATCTGTGAAGCCTAATTCCTTTCTAGTCAAAAGAACAGACAATGGAAGGTGCTTCTTTGAGAAGGAAAGATAGGAAATATTTCTCCAGGAGGTCAAAACAACCTACTGTTCAGTTTGACACCCCCCCCCTCCAAAAAACATTGGAGGAGTCAATCTTGGTGGACATAGAATAGAGGGAGGGAAAAAATGACCAGTTTCTGGCAGTTATCTACCTTTTAACCAGAGTTTTTAGGGTTGTGTTAATTAAACTTCATTAGAAATTTAGAGTTTATGTTTAGGGAACTACAAAAAGTCAAGTTTTTTTTTTTTTAATTAGAAACAGTTAACTGGTTCATTCAAAAACTGAAACGCACCCATATCCTCACTTTGCCCTTCAACAAAGGGGATGTGTACTAGGAGGTCCATCTCTCTTTTGACCCTTACTCTGACTTTATGTGAAGAGTCAGAGAGTCTAGATTCCAGCTCTGTCAGTTAAGTCACTTCCCTACTATGAGCCTCTGATTTCTAATCTTGTAAAATGAGTTTAATAAAATACAACTGAAGAAGTGTTCTGGAGAAGGGAGGAGTTCATGATATCACTAATTCTCTTCATTTTTATTCTTGCCCCAGAACCATCTGTTTCTTAAATATAGTTCCATCTATAAGAGTAAAACAAATTGAAGATGAGTTATTTAAAACTTTGTCTAGGACAAAAAAAACAAAACATTAACTTGACAGATCATATTTACTAAACTGAAGTGGCTTGTTTTTGTTTTGTTTTTCCTGATTAAAAAAAAATCTCAAAAAAAAAAATCTCGGGTGTCAGAGATGCATTGACAAGTTGGATAGATAATTTCCCTGAGAAATTGTCACCATGAATGCAGCCTGAGCTGGCCACTGGAACCCCTTTCCATTTTCTTCCTGGGTACTTTATTTCTATCTGCATTCTATTGTGATCTCCCTCCCACAGCCCCTCCCTGTTTAGTGGGCCATGGGGGGGGGGCAGACTCACTCACGGGGAATGGCAGTATAGGGAAGATGCTTACAGGGTGGGGTGTAAAGAAACATTTTTTTTTTCATGCTGGGGCCATGTCTAATACTCCAAAGGAACATAAGAATGAAGAAGAGAACTCAGACACTCAGTCCCTATTAGAGTCTACCTGAAGTCCGTCCGTTGATGGCAGAGAAAGTAATGAAAACTGAACTATTCACATAATCTCTCCTATCCTGCCACTGTGCTCTTTCCATGCCAAGAGTGCAGGTGGTGAGTGCCATGCTATTTTGAATTCCTGTGAAATGCTCTAACCCTGAAGAAACTGGACAAGTGGTAGCTGAAATTGCAAGGGTAGAGCTTAGGGTCGCTGGGGTGTAGATTTCTGTCATCTTTGGAAGAACAGAAATAGGAAGGCTGGAACAGAATTTTTTTTCCTTTCGGTGGAACCTATGTATGCACCTCCTCCTATGGGGATCTGATTTCCTTACGTGTAGCCAGGATCTTCTTCCTTGGCTGTTGGTAGATGAGTCACAACACTGGAGCCCTTTTTTGTAAGTGACTGATCTCCCCACCCGCAAGCAGTCTGGCTTCATCTGATAGTTTCTTCTCTATGTTGGGGGATCAGATCCATGGTGTAAGGCTAGACTTCATGTGCCTGGGCACCTTCTGGCCCGAGGGACCCACTTGATGGTCTGTGCCCCTGTAGCTAACACCCCGATTGCCACACACTCCTCAAACTTACAATGTAAATCCTTCCCCCAACAAAGGGGAGATTATAGGGTTTAGGAACCCTGTTGTGCTAACTGAAGAATGAAGTTTTTTCTAAATACCGGCACTCCAGCAAGCAGGAGGACTTGGTGTATCTGATTTTAAGGGTCCGAGGTTTCTAATAAAGGTTATTGTGCAGAGCCATAGTAGAGAATGAGGCGAAAGGGAAAAAAATCAATAATACAGATTCTCTGTTTAGTTTTTAATGATATTTTTTATCATGGATTTTGTTTGCATTGTTTTGATTTTCTTTTTAAAACACATGCCTTAAAATATTATCTTGATTACTAAGCTTTTTGAGCTCCTTCCCTTAAAGTTTGTACCTAAAAGGAGGCTGGCACTCCAGTGGCCTCACCTCTGTGGCCTTACTAGCAGCGGGGTTACTTGGAATTAGGGCGCCTCATCAAGCAATGTAATCTGGTGGTCCAATTGAGACCTTGAGGGAACTGCCGGCCGCCTCGCATCGGGGTAGTCCTTAGCCACCCACCTCACTTGCTCCTGCACGCCTTCTCTCTCTCTCTAGACGTGGTTCCTCTACAGCCCGAAGTGAGCAGCTACCGGCGCGGGCGCAAGAAGCGCGTGCCCTATACCAAGGTGCAGCTGAAGGAGCTAGAGAAGGAGTACGCAGCCAGCAAATTCATCACCAAAGAGAAGCGCCGGCGCATCTCAGCCACCACGAACCTCTCGGAGCGCCAGGTCACCATCTGGTTCCAGAACCGGCGTGTGAAAGAGAAGAAGGTGGTCAGCAAATCGAAAGCGCCTCATCTCCACTCCACCTGACCGTCCGTTTGCCCACCCGCCCCGCCTGCCCCGACTATTTATGTCACTGCTTAGTACCATAACGGAATCCACCCGAAGGACGCTGCACCGGCGCAGACCACTATTTAATCTTACCGAGAAAGAGGATCAGCTCTGCCTTACCCTAGCCCCATCCCACCCCTAATCACACACACACACACACACACACACACACACACACACACACACTGCCAGAAGGCACCCACTTAGCACCCGCAGCTGTGGAGGTGGGTTCGAAGGGGTGCCAAAGGAAGACTGTCTCTAACCTCTTGGTCTTTGTGGCCGGCGGAGGAGTCGGGGAGCCCAGTCATTCCTACCAAAGCAGGACTGGGGGATTCCAAATTACTCAGTTCTTGTCTCTTCCTGTGCCTCAGCTTGTGGAAGACCCTCATTCCTGGGTGCATGGCGCAGGATCTGGGGAGTTCTTTCTTTCTTTCCTGTTCCACCTTTTACTGTCATTCCTGAACTCCGTAGGCAAGGTTTTCCCAGTTACAAATTTTCTGTGCATCTTTTAAAAGTCGTCTTAATATTGATGTTAATCCTTAGGGCCTGGCAGCGTAATGTAATTCAAACTGAACCATCATTGGAGCTTGTAGATTTGATTTTCTTTTCTCTTTCTCTTCTTTCTTTTTCCCTTTCACCTTTTTCCCCTTTCTTTCTTTCTTTCTTTGTTTCTTTCTTCTCTCTCTCTCTCTCTCTCTCTCTCTCTCTCTCTCTCTCTCTCTGTCTCAACAAAAGCTGGAGTTGGTGCAGCCCCTAGCCACATCAGTTCCTAACCCAGAACTGATTCCCATTCCCAGGAGGTGCCTTTGACCCCACTGCCTCCTCTTTCTTAGTCCTGTGGAAGTCCAAGGAGGACAGAAACAAAACAAAACAAAACTCTAGCCACAATGCTAAATGTGGCTTCTTCTGTCTCTTTCTCTCTCTTGGTGAGGTTGGGAATTAGGCCAGACATAGAATCTGAACTTTTTATAAGCTTCTTTAAAGGAGATGGAGGGTGGGTACCTCAGAAAGTCTTTAGTCTACATAAGCAATAGCAGATAGTGGAGAGGAGAGACCACACACTTTCATTTTTTACTGATTTGCTAAGCAAAGCTTGAGCAGCTGATCAAGGAGGGGTGAGATCATTGGTTTTGGACTAAACCAGCTAAATGTAGACGCTGCCTAATTTCTCCCTCCTCAAAAGACAACTTGGTGCTGTGGGGTCCCCCTCACCTCTTCCCTTCCCACTGGCTCATTACAAAACAGTGTTCTTTTGAAATGCCCATCTGAAATAGGTTCTTTTTTTTTTTTTTTAATGTTGTGTATCTGTATATAGTATTGTGACGTCTGAATGACAATGTATTGAATGCAAAAAAAAAAAAATGAGAAAAAATCCACAAATGGTTTTTAAAATAAAATATCCTTTTGTTTTTGGCCTTGATTTTATTGCTTGGGTTCCTTCTGAAGCCTTTCTTTCCTGGCTCTTCAGGGCAGGCTACTATGGCCAATCCAGTCAGACAGGGCCAGGGAAGAATATAAACATCACCTGCAACAGCAGGTCCCCAATTTCTATTGCTCTCCAGTAAAGTTTGGAGACATTTGTATCGTCTGTTCTGTTTAAATAAGAGAACTTTCCATCTTAATACTCAACTTAGATGAATTTATGTTGGGAGAGGGAAAGGTGTGATCTGCTGAAAAGGCCTGAAAGTGGGTGAGAAAAGTTCACTGCTTAATGATTTGTAAGTAGTTTGATTGGTGGCTCTTATCTAGGTTTTCTCTCAAACAATGGGGTATGTGTGTGTCTGGTTCTAAGGTGTTAGAAGGTAGCATCTTGGCTGGGAGATGACTGGAGCAATGTTAGCAACAAGAGAGGTGGTAGGTAGCTCACCTTAGGCTCCTATAGTCCTCCTTCCCCAGGGATCCACAGCCAGCTCAGGCCTGGGGTTGGGGTGGTCAAAGCATAGTTTGACAGATCTCAGCTTTTCCAGACTCTACTCCCTTTCTTTATCCCATCAACTTACAGAGAGGTCTGAATGCTAGGATCCCTTGAGCCTCCAATTTGTCAAGCCAGTTCTACTTTTATTCTCTAGAATTCCTAAGAACTCTTGTCTTCCAGGAGGTCTGGAGTCAGTGTAGATGGTGCCACTAATTTGTTTTCCTTGTCGCATCTGTGCCTATCTCCCTATCTTGTCGAGTTAATGAGATCGTTAAGTTGTCAGGTTAAGAGACTTTTAAAAAGCAATATAGCCTAAAACAATGTTATCTCAGATTAAATCTTTACTGCAGCAATTTTTATTTATATATGATTTTTTTCTCTCTCCTGAGACACAGAAAGACTGGAGGCATCAGGTTGGAAATTGGAGTTTGTCTTTCTGACTCCCTTTGCCTGATGGGGCTGAAGCTTTTTACATTTTAATGTTAATAAATGCTTTTTTTTTTTTGGTGGGGACACACACACACACACACACACACACACAAGTCAAGTCTGAGAGACAAAGAACCTGAAGAATTCGCCCTCTGCCCTCTGTGGAGTCAATGCCACTAAAGCAACTGCCCAACTGCTGGCCTCATTCTACACTCAGCTCTGGTCTGATTATAGAGAACCACTACTGGGCAGGGGAAATTTGAAAGGGAATAGGTGAATCCTCTTGAAACAAGAGTCACTATTAATTTTATTTCCCTTTCTCTCCCCAGCAACACCCCCAATCTCTTTTCAAAAGCCCTTAGACCTCTCCTAAGACAAAAAGAGTTGTTCAGACAGAGAAAGGAAGCAAATAGAGAAGAAACTTGGGAGTTTTTTGGAAGGGTCTTCAGATTCCTTAGTCATTGCAGTTATTTGGGTCCTCCTATAACAAGCAGACACAATGAAAGCTGAAGACTTCATGGGTAAAGATAATTTTATGTCCTAGAGATCCCCCCGTGTGTGCACACAAACTTACACTTAGTCAAAGAGTCAAGTCTTAGCTGGTGTGGTGGTATACATGAAGTTCAATTCTACCCTAATCCTAACCCTGATTGATTGATAGAAATTTAGGGTCCAGCTAGGTAACATAGCCAGATAACCCTTTCACTTGGGAAAATAGTCTTCCTATGAGGAAGGAACCATCCTAAGCTCCTAGGCAGGGATGAAAAGAAAAAAGCCTTTTGCAGGTTCCTGACTAGGTCCCTGGGAAGGCAAGGAAGAATTGCAGACATTCTGTGTAGTCAGTCAGTGTGCCCCAATGTGCCCAGAGTTCTTTGTATTTTAAGACACTCAGCCAAATATATCAGATTGACTTTTAAGGATTATCACACCTGGATTAATTTTGGAGATGCACCTCTAATCAGAATAAATATTGTTTAAAGCTGTGTGATCTTGTGTTCTAGGGGAGCAACAATGGGAAATATATTCTTTCCTTCTTTGGCTTTTTCCTTCTTTAAAGAGATAACACTATCTTTTGGGGATATGCCCCCATGCTCTTGAGCAGTGGAGACTGTCCTCCTGCTCCGTGTGTGTGTGTGTGTGTGTGTGTGTGTGTGTGTGTGTGTTGTCAGCACACTCATCTCAAGCTGTAGAGTAATTTTGTCTTTATTTAGACCTATTAAAGCAAAACTTCCATTTCAAGGACAGCCTCTTAAGATTTTAGTTGGAGTAAGTTGGTATAGGCAAACATAAAGGCACCAGAGCGTGGCAGCAAAGGATGTGAACACAAAGGTTTCCTCCTTGGAAACAGAAGTTCTACTTCTTATAATTTCATGGCACTCTCAGCTTCTCCAAGCCCCAAGGCCCTAGGACTACTGAGGTTTCATCTAGAGCAAGAACAATGGTCCTTCCTGGCAAAAGTCCTAGAGTAAGGAACCCACCTTAAAGAACAAGGAAACTCTCAGCAGATCCTTCCATGACTGCTTGGAAGACCATCTTCTGAATTTGATCCACTTGTGTAAGTCATCAGTGGAGAGAAAGTGATGGATTAAAACCCCCGTGTAGATGCATAGCACTGCCATCTCTATGAAAGATCTTTTTACTGGAGCTGGGATCCTTGCAGTAGCCCCCTCTGCGCATCCATCACATCACCTTTAAAAGAGAATTCTCCCACTCAGAACCCACCTGAGTCCTGGCATGGTATCAGAGCCCACCTTCAAGAAAACTCCAAAAGCAGATGTGTATTTATCAGTAGTGGAGAGTCAAGGGGCCCTGGGGACCGAAGGGCTTCTGGGAGAGGGAGGAGAAGGAGGAGGGGACAAGAGCTTTTTCACAACCAACCAGACTCTTCCTCTTTTAGCCTTGACCGTGACTAGGTCTTTCTGACCTTGACATCACAGGATTACTGGGAAAGGGGGGAGGGTGGAAAAGGCCTTGATCTTCCGGTGGCCAGAAAAAGGGAGGGCAGCTTGCCCCCTAGACATGCCATCTCTCTTCGCGCCAGAGCCCTCCGCCTCTGTTTACACACAGAGGAGGTGTCGTCTCCAGTCTAGACAGGGGCGCTAATAACGCCCATAAAAGGCGGCCTCTCCAGAGAGGCTCTGGTAACTCAGCTTCTGATCGCCTGCTGCTGACTTGCTCCCTCCGCCTCTCGAGCCCCGCCCCTCAGATACCTTGGCGGAGTCCCTGGGAAGCCTTGCGGTGGGGGTGGGGGATTCAGAAGGTTTTAGAGGCTGATAACCTCTACCCTTCGCCCTTCTGAGCCTCTTCGGTCTCCAAAGGTAAGTGGATCCCTGAGCTCCCAACCCAGGGAGAGGTGTGTGTGTGTGTGTGTGTGTGTGTGTGTGTGTGTAACAGAATATTTTCTCACCCAACAACGTCCTGGGCTTACTGCTCCAACCTGAAATGTACCCCAGTTTCAGAACTGGGACTGGGATGCAGGATTTTTGGAAACAGCTGAGCAGCTGTGTTTGGCAGAACCTACGCTCCTGTCCTCTTCACCGCTGGGCCTAGTCAGTGGACACTATCATGGACAAAGGGCATGAGGCTCCTCGGTGTAGTACTCCCTCCCTCTCCCCAACCAAGCTTTGAGGTGCACGAGGGCAGGCCTGAGGTCCACCACGCCCTCCCCCCTTACAGTAGCAGTGGGCGTGGTATTTATAAGCATTTTTTTAAAACTGGTCCCTACACCTCTCCTGACACTCAGTAATTCACTAGGCGAGGAGATCCTCTGCTGGTGGAGGGAGAAAATGTCAGAGTTGGCAGTCTATTTAACTGTTAGCACTACAGGAAAACCTCGGAGACAATAAGGGGAGATCTTTCTCATAGAGGTGCTCATGATGGGGAGCCTTCCAAATGTTCACTCCTGGGGGAGGGGGCTCTCACCACCTCTCAGTTTTCTGAGTGAAAAGAAACCGTTTGTTTCCAACCTTTTGTTGGAGAAGAGACCTAGAGGAGCCTGAGTCTAAAAGCTTGCTTGGACTTCTAGGGTTAGTCCAAGCCTCCACTTCCAAGCTGCTGACCCCTAGAAAGCAGCACAGAGTAGGCAATGTTTAAATTTGATGCTTTAGTTTGGGACCCTTGCAGGAATGGTGGAAGCCAGATGGACTCCATCCCCTAGAGGAACCAGTGAGGGGTCCAATTAGGGGAGAAAGAACCCTTCCTCTACCCCATCCTGTAGCCTTGTCAGAATGTAGAAAAGGGTTCATCCCAAGCCTGAAAGGTCCTAAAGGGACAAGCCTTGGGGTGGTGGGCAGACAGTATGTGGAGAGAGACCCTCCCCAGCCATCATTTTTCTTCTCCTTAACAGAACTATGCTTATATCACTACGGGGCTGTGCCCTGCTCCATTATGTATGTAGTGAACCTCTTTCTGAAAACTACTAGGCAGTGACCTTGAACAAGCTCTCATGGTCTCAACTCACCAAAGAGAAGACAAAATCGAACCAAGTAATTCTCAGATTAGGATTAGCAGTAGAGTCCAAATGCAGCTGCATCACAGCCTCTTTGCCTGGGCCACTAGAGCCTGTGGAGATTTTACAATTAACTTCTGTTGGGCCCTGCCACTGTAGAGGTTGAAGATGCTAGAGGAATGGCGGCACAGAGAAGGTGTGGGGAGGTAGAGGGACATCCTGCAGGTACCTGATCCTGAAGGAGCTAGCTGAATTTCTTGGGTGTTCATGGGAAACCTTGGACTATATTCTTGCCTTCGGCTTTAATTAACCCCTGAGTCAATGAACATGGCATGGCTGAGTCTGCCCGGCTGTGGCGGAAGCCAGTGGCCTGGCGGACGTGCCACCCCCTTTGAGCCTCATGATTTGATGAATGTGCAAGAGAGTTCCGAAGCTTCACTTATTCGCTGTTAACCAACGATTGTGACTTTTGCGATGATGGAGTGTTGGCGGATTGAACCAGACTAAATGCAGCCACCTAAAGCTTTGGGCTGTCAGAATCCCCCCAGTTTCCTCACTTAGCCTCAACCGGCTTTTGGGGAACAGCTCTTGTTGGGCTAGATTTAGAGTCTAGCTTCACACCCTAGCCTCCCGCCGGTCCCGGGCATCCAGGTTGGGAGTGGAGGGGTTTTTTGTCCAAGCCCGGTCCTGAAACCCAGCGGCTGCTCTGCTTTGTGCTGCCGGGTTACCTAAAGGCATGCAGAGCTATCGCGATGCTGGGAGAAACTGGAAGCTTAGGTTGCCTGGGTCCTCAGAGGGGCCCTGGAAATCCCTAAATTTACACCGAGTCTTGGAGAGCAGGATTCTGGGGACAGGGATTTTGCTAAGGGCAGTCGGTGGCGCTCCTTGACAGAAATTAGAGCGTGTTGCACAGAAGGAAGAGGGGTTTGTGCGTGGGTCCGTATGCCAAGTCTGAAACCCAGAGATGATGGTTTTGTCAGGGTCAAATCAGGCTGAGAGAAATCCACATCTGAAGAAAGAAGCCCTCCCAAGCCATGCCCATTCTCTCCGAAACCAACCCCCCTCCACCCCACCCCGGGTCGCATCTGCCGCCCTGTGGCCGCTGCTCAGCGGTCTGACCCAGGAGAGCAAGAAGAAAAGCCCAGGGTCTGAAATTTTTGAGATGCGGAAAAATGGAGAGAAGCTAAGACCTTCCTCTTGGGGTCCCTTTTCATGGAGATTAGCATTGTCCGAAGGGAGGCTAAAATGGGGAGAAGATTCTACTCAACAAAGGCTAGTAGCTGACGGCAAAGCCATCCCTCACACCAACAATAGCGGCAGAGCGCCGAGGCCTGGAGAGCCTGGGCGTAGACCTCGCTGCCAAGCGTAGTGTGCTGACTGAAATCTGTAATGTTGAGATCACATCGCCTTAATCTTGATGACCAAAATGACCCTTCAGATAATTTTTTTTAAGCTAGATGTTCATGTACAATCAATAAGTCTTGAAAATGGAGAAATAAATGAAATTCTGAGATGGTATGACATGCTATCTGTAGCTGAGGGATACTCTGCAGTCTTACAACTCCTTAATCAATTACGAACAAAGGTAGGGGGGTACTATAGGCCGGGTCTTCTGGTTCTGAGTGAAGGTTGACTGAATAGGCTGGCATCCCATGGGCAGGACCTCCGTGGTTCCAGAGTGGGTCAGAAGCTGGACGGGCTCTTTGGGGCTGGTGGGGCCAAGCGGGCTGCCAGGAAGGCTCAAGCTGAGGAAGGAGAACCGAGGAAGGAGAACCGGCCAAGCGGGGTAAGGGGCGGGCACCAAGCTGCTGCGGGCTGCTAGCTGCGCGGGGCAGGGCGGCGCCCGCGGGGACACATTTCTGTCGGAATGAGCAGCTATGGTTTGGGATATGAAATCGCTCTGGGAGCAGTGGAATTCGAAGAATCTGCTTTTCTTTCCGCTGCGTCCTGTAGAGAAGAGAGGGGCAGGAGAGAGAAGAGAGGAATGAGAATCTCCTGCGATTCTGTCTGCGTTTTGTATCGTCGGCTATTTTCCAGATATTTAACTATCTCCTACGTTCGTTCATATTCTCTCTCTCTCTCTCTCTCTCTCTCTGTGTGTGTGTGTGTGTGTGTGTGTGTGTGTGTGCGCGCGCGCACGCACGCAATTCTCTGATAAAAATCGTCACGATCTTTTTAACATGTATACGTTGTCAAACTGATTATTCAACCTTGGACATTCGGCTTAAAATAATCAGAAAGTGAGTGTCTTTCTGCTATAACCCTAATAAAATGTATTTGAGCTGGTCCTTCTCTTGAGCTGTTCTATCGGTGCCCCAGTTGAGATCCCAGTTGACTTGCATCTATGTTCATTATAGTCAACAGCAAGCACTAGGTTCCCAGCCTTCTCTAGAAGGAGCAACATAAATAAAAATTTGAGTCCTCAACAGGATACTTCTTCGGGTTTTTCCCTCACTCTTGTCCCACCTCAGAAGGCAACTCACCCCTGGTCTCTGCGCTGCTCCACAGCTGTCCCACAGTTAGCCTGAGGTTGTAGGGTAATCTCCTTTCCTGTAGAATATATAATCTTTCAGGCCAGCCAATTTCTACTGGGGCTGACAGCCTCCTGTCATAAAGACGAGGAGATTCTTCGAAGCTCCCAGTACCTAGAAGTCACAGCCAAAAAGTAGTTCAAGCCACCCCTAGATTTTCAAGATCAGGCAGATAGGTCCGCACTGAACTCAGCACCTTCATTGGCTCTTCTCTCTGCCTTCGGAATTCCTCTACCGGTGAGTGGAGGCTAAGGTGTTAGGGTACAGAGGAGATAGAATTATCGATTCCCCCTACACCTTTTTTGAGTGAAAGAACCTCAAGCATCTTTTCATATCCCAAGAAGAAAATGCAATGGAGACAAGGTAGCAGCCTAGCAGCGCTGGCAGGGCTGAGAGATAGCTGCAGGGAAACCTGTTCTCACCCCCACTTCGCCTCTACTGTAAATAAACCCTGAGCCAAAGGACTCATCCGTCTCCTTAAACAGCCAGTAAACTTTATATGACACAATATCTAATAGTAATTTATTGGGGAGATATTGTAAATTCCAACGGTTTTAGTTAATAAAGGAGCTAATTAAAGAGGGACGGGCTGTACTCGGCCAGCTGTTAGTGATAAGATAATACATCTGGGGAGGGGTGCAGAGTGCAGAGGTGTGTGTGTGCGGATACTTTTGGTGTCGCTTTTTTTATTTTTGGTTTCGCCCCGCGTCGAGCGATCCCTTCCCCATCTGCGTTAAGGTTTTATATGATTTTTAAAAAAACCAGAATCCAACGAATAAATCTGTTCCTGCCTTTCGCTCCCCCATCCCCACCCAGGATTGGGGAAGGGGGAAGTTAGAGTTGGTGCGGGGAATGTGGGTGGGGGGGTTCGGTTGTCCCCACCCCTCCCCCTGGCGGTAGCGCCCACGTGAGCAGGGCGTCCAATGGGTGGCTAGTGCCGGTTTAACTATGTTTAATGTCAGATAGCAATAAAGTAGAAGCTGCCGGTCGGGCCCCGCGGAAATGGGCGAGCATAATCTCCTGAATCCTGGGTTTGTGGGGCCGCTGGTGAATATCCACACGGGAGACACCTTCTACTTCCCCAACTTCCGCGCGTCAGGAGCACAACTCCCGGGGCTGCCTTCGCTGTCCTACCCACGCCGCGACAACGTGTGCTCGCTGCCTTGGCCGTCGGCCGAGCCGTGCAATGGCTACCCGCAGCCCTATCTCGGCAGTCCGGTGTCTCTCAACCCGCCTTTCGGCCGCACGTGCGAATTGGCTCGCGTGGAGGATGGCAAGGGTTACTACCGAGAACCCTGCGCTGAGGGCGGCGGCGGGGGCCTAAAGAGGGAGGAACGCGGGCGCGAACCCGGAGCAGGACCCGGGGCAGCGCTGCTGCAGCTGGAGCCGTCGGGGCCACCTGCGCTCGGCTTCAAGTACGACTACACGGCGGGCGGCGGTGGTGGCGACGGCAGCACGGGACCCCCCCACGACCCACCCTCATGCCAGTCACTGGAATCCGACTCCAGTTCGTCCCTACTCAACGAGGGCAATAAGAGCGCCAGTGCTGGCGACCCTGGCTCTCTGGTATCGCCTTTGAACCCAGGCGGCGGGCTCTCAGCCAGCGGTAAGGACCCCAGCCTATTTGTGCGGCTTACTCTGACAGGACGTCTTGCTAGTTTGGGCAGGGGAAGCCTGAGCTGGAACTGCCTAGGGTGACAGAATGTGTGGCGAGCTAGGGCTTCTTTTAAAAAGAAGTGTGTGTGTGTGTGTTGGGGGGGTGGGGAACCCTATAAACATGTAAATATCCCCATAAAAGACCTGGAGAGATTTCCTGTTTAGCTCCTAGAGGCTGTAGGGGGCAGGGATCTCCAGAGAATAGGGATCCTGACGGGGACTTCCCAAGCCTAAGGGTAAAGAGGTGGAGGAGGAGATTCCATTCCTATTTTCCAGGGTGCCTTTCCTTCTGTTTAGCCATAGGCCCTCGTTACTCACAGCTCTTATTTTAAGAAACACAATCAACATGATTTACTTTTCACAGCTCGCCCACATCTTTTCTAACTGATGGAATCTGTAGTACCAGAAGTTGTAAGGGCCAGGACATTTTAATAATGATGATGATGATAATGGTGGCAGTGGTGGCGGTGGTGGCAGTGGTGGTGGTGGTGGTGGTGGTGGTGGTGGTGGTGGTACTGGTGGTGGGTGGTGGGGGAAGATAGTTTAGAAGAATTGAGATAGGAACATAAAAAGCTGTGTATACTACTATTATGGGAGATAGTGTTGAGGCATAGAGTGAAAGCGGGAGAACTTAAGGAAGTGATGGTTTGGTGAGGATAGTCTGGGTAACTGCTTTCAGAGTGAGAAGTAAAAGGAATGGTCAGGTCTGGGTGTGGGCTAGGGTGAAAGGGTCTGGGAGAGGGCCCAGGGCACTGAGGTAGTCACCCCCTGATCCTCTAGCCAACCCTGCGGTTCATCTCCACCCAGGCGCGCCCTGGTACCCGATCCACAGCCGCTCGCGAAAGAAGCGCAAGCCGTACTCGAAGTTGCAGCTGGCTGAGCTGGAGGGCGAGTTTCTGGTCAACGAGTTCATCACACGCCAGCGTCGGAGGGAACTCTCGGACCGCTTGAATCTTAGTGATCAGCAGGTCAAGATTTGGTTCCAGAACCGGAGAATGAAAAAGAAAAGACTTCTGCTGAGGGAGCAAGCGCTCTCCTTCTTCTAGGGAGCAGGACGTGCGTGCTAGCCCCAGACTGAGCTTGCCTTGGTGGAGCAAGAGGGGGCGCAGCCTGGGATATAGTCCCGCTTACAACGCCAGGCCTTCTGGCAGGCCCTCCCCGGACGTCTCTTGTCTGTTTTGTTCGTGGTTCCCTCCCCTACACACACACCCAGCAGGCCCTGCGGGTCCCTGAGAAAAGGGAATAAACCTTGCCGGAGAAGGCAGAAGCCCAGGAGAAACAAGGACAGGCTAGGACACTAGGCAGGGATGGTTTATTTGAGGCAGTACTGGAGCTGCTGTGCCTCCCGCTGAGGTTATGGGAAAGCAGCGGCCCAGACCCTTATTCGCACCCTTCCATCACTTCCCTTTCTAGTCTTAAGTCTCTATACTTGGAGGAACAGACAAGGTGGAACCAAAGTGCCCAAACTCATAATTGATGGAGTTGAGAGGTGGGAGCTATAATAGAGATGATCCATGGCCAGAGTTAAGGGCGAGGGTAGAGAGCTGTGGCAGGCTGAGGAAGCTAGGGACCAAGAAGGAAGTGTCGTTTGAGGGAATGATTGGTAAGGCCTGGAGCCTACCCACATCTGAATCCTGCAGCCCAAGTTTGTATTGGGCTGAAGTGCCTGCATTTGGCATACTACCTTGCAGGAAAATAGACTACACCGCTTTGGATCCTCTCCAGGACGGATCTAGAAAAGTTTCAAGGTCTTCAATCCGCTACTAAGTCCCCAGCTTGTCCCAGGCAAACACACAGGTGTGCTACCTACTTTTCCCATCACTTACACTACTGTAGACTGGAAGCGGTAAACAGGGGAAACTGAGAACCAAACTCACACAGACACCGGTTCATTAGCCACCCCCGAGAGACCCCCCACATGGCCCTCCGGGACTCCCAAAGAGGTGATGGAAGGGATTGCAGAAAGCGGTATTGATTGGTAGGGAGCGTTTCCGGCACCTACAGCAACGGGCAGGCTGATTTTCTCTTCCCGCTGGCGTTCACGGTCACGGCCGGCCGGAGGCTGGACCGGCGTAATTTACGAGGCGGGAGGAGAATCTACCCTTAAAGGGGCTACGGGCAGCAGAGGCCCTGCTCAACCCGTTTCCCAGGCTGGTGACAATGAAGGAGGGGGCGCTGCAGTCCTCCACCCAACTCCTTTCTCTCTATCTGCTACCCGCCCCCCAACATCGCCCTTTGTCTCAGGATCCGCTGCCTCCGCCCCCAGGCCAGCTAGCCACCGAGTGTGGGGCAGAGCTGAAGAGGGAGGGGCTCATCCCCAGACTCAGTTGGAGGCCAAAGACAAGGCTTTTTATTCACAAATCCTTTCAGCCCCAGACCCAACGTTCTGAGGCTGGCAGGCTCTGGAAAGAACAGTCCAAATAACCCACCAGCCCTTCTGCACCCTGTTTTTACCCTTTCCACATGAGTCCACCAGCTTCCCGTCTGCTGCCTCACTTCCGTGGAAACACAGGGTTGAGAAGTAAGAGATGGGCAGAACTAAGTGCAGCTTGGGCAGTGTGAAACCGCCCACTGAGGTGAAGAGAGTCTTCCCACTCTCCAAGAGCAAGCCACAGAATACTGGGTTCTCCCAATGGCACATGGCTTTAAGGTTGTTTACAGGATTGTGCAGAGGCACAAGCAAACTGTTGGGTCCAAATCTCTCTCCCTACTAAACTTGCAACTAGGCAGCTTCTAGGTCTCTCCATTTGGCTCAATAGAGAGGAAATACAATCACATGCCTTGGTCTTCCATTGGGCACCTGACACATCTCTCCACCCACTACACATGTTCATCTATGTTCAAGTTCCCACAAAGCATCTCCACTCCAGCTGTCCACACAATCTCCTGTGACCTGGCCTTGGGAATGGAGTACTACCCTTCTCCCTGTTTGTATCCCCTTGTGCAGCTCTTCCAGTGACTGGTGGGCTCTAGAGTCAAGCTCCACCACTCTGATTTGATTCCTGAAACCTGGTAGGAGAGAGACTAGAACATTCCAAAAGGAAGGAGGCAAAGTTATGCAATATTCTCTTTCTTTTGCTTTAAACTTGACTTCTGTGAGCTTCCTTGTCAATATCTGTCTTGTCGATTGTGTCCGTTTCTGGTACCTATTCTGTAGCTCCTGTGGTAGTCAGTATTCCTTACTTCCCTTCCCAGATATGTGTAGTGTGCTCCCCTATTAAAGCATCTGTCTTTAGCACGTTTTCCCTTTATATAGTCCTTGTACAGAGCTGCTTCATCATGTTAATATTAATAATTAAAACATGGATGTATGAGGATGTGATGTTTTGAGAACCATTTCTAAAACTGGGTCCCCACAGTACAATCTCTTCTACCCAGAAAGAACAGAAGCCCTAGGCCCTTAGCTATTTATTTTCTCCAGCTCAGGTGAATGATAAAAATAATAAATGTGTAATAATAAAGAAGGAGCAGTTGCATGGGTAACAAAAATATATGACCAACCAAGATCTGTTGATGAGCTGCCATATCTAGTCCCAAGCAATTACTGGCAGAGAGAAAATTGGGGGCGGTAAACTGGGAAAGAAGAGGGAGCTCTGAAGAGTCACTGGGCTGTGAAAAATAATGTGGACAGCCTAGAGGAGGAACAACTGGCTTCAGAAAAGAGGTCTGCAAAGCAGGAAAGATTCAGAGCTGGAACTAGGGGTCCTTGAAACTATTATGGGGGGCTGGGATATGGTGACTGATAACTGGTGGGCCAAGTGCTGCAACTTTGTGGTTCAAAACTGGTAGCTTTACTCTGAGAAGATATTTTGTGTACTGTGAAATAAGTAGGCAGGGAACAAAAGACCCCTAGAGCTGGTGAAATGGTCTTCAGTTCTTGAAGCCAGCAACCCTCTCAGGGCCTCTCCAGAGCCAGAGCCAGACGCAAAGCTGGAGTGGTGTGCATTGTTCCCTCAGGCAGGGGCACCTCCACCAGATTCCTCTTTCTCTAAGAAACGCCTTCCCTCTGCCTGGACACTCGAGTGTCCCTCTCGCTGCCCATCAACTACCCTTTCTCAGTTGTCTGACTCCAGTCTTGGGAGGGGTCTTATCCAAATGTGTCCATCTTCCCCAGTCCACCCCGGCCTGGAATAGC
The DNA here is from genome assembly GCF_947179515.1 of Apodemus sylvaticus. Lineage (NCBI taxonomy): Eukaryota > Metazoa > Chordata > Mammalia > Rodentia > Muridae > Apodemus > Apodemus sylvaticus. Next base: position 67,218,364 of record NC_067488.1, on the reverse strand, counting down.
AGGATATCTCAGTGGAGTCAACCATGCCTTTGGCCCTGAAATCTCTCTCCTTCTCTTTTCTTATGACCCTAACCAGAGAGAGTAGCACATCTAAACCAAAACCCCTTCTCACTCCACTCCTAATTCCCAGCTCTACTGTAGAGTCTGGATATCGGTGGGAAGAAGACCCCCCAAAATCCCTGAGGTGCTCATATAAAATTTCCCCCAGAATGCAAGAGAACCTGGAGGTGGTCAGCTTCTGTCAGGGAAGAACTGGGGTAAGGACTGATGGTTGCTTTTGGATCTGAATATAGGAGAGTGGATTTGAAGTGCAGTGAAACCAGGCAAATGACTATCCACTTCTTATGATATATCTACACAGGATATATATCTACAGTGGAAGAATTTCTGGCCTAAAATAGGAGGTGGGGATGTTAAGGAGACCATGAGTATTAAATGATCTTTAATTTATTCCCTTGACATATTCCCAGGCATTTCCAATATGAAATATAGGGCGCTTTGTGGGATGGTGTCTATACAGACTCCCAGATTCAATAAACTGAGAAAGTTAATGAAGGGAAAACACTACAGCTCTCTTCTCAAACTAAGAAGCAACACCTGGGTCTCCGTCTAGGTGGCGATTTCATCATTGTGTGTCTAGTTTAAGCTTCACAGTCTAACTTAAATTTTAAGAAAAAAAAAGCATCTTGTGCGTGTAACTGGGTCTTAAAAGAGCAAGAAAATGGAATTATTTGAATAATCTAAATCGGAAAATAATTGGTCTGCTGCGTGTATGTAAGCTTCTATCATCCCAAATCAAGTCTGGATTTGAACCGATTATTCACGAAGTTTCTGTACGCTGATCTGCACTGCCTATGCCATTACTTAGCTGACAGGAGGTGAGGTTGGCAGTCCGGGTTCCGAAGATGCTAATGCAGCCCCCGGAAAACCAGTTCCTTGGATCGATGGCTCAAACCCAGAATGAAGCAAGGACCACCGGCTCAGATCCGCAAACAAAGCAAACACCGGAGACCTAGTCTTCCGGCAGACCGGGGGTGGGGGTGGGGGGCTCCCACACGCTCGGCTTTCTTGTGTGTAGGGAAAGCAGGGAAGGGTTTGCAGGGCCCGGGCCACCGTAGAAACGCACCCCGGAGACGCCAGACCTCTGTGCGGTGTATGTCTGTAAACACGGAAGGTAGTGCGGAGGGTGAACACCCGCGGATACCCGCGGGCCGCAGCCCTGCACATATTTCGCCTCGGTTTAGAGAGGACGGACGCCTCTTTATGGCAGCAGACATCCGAACAGTTACCGATTTTCAGCGCAAAGGTCTGTGGCCTGCGCCTCTCCCGCTAGATCACGACCTCTGGGGGCGGCTGAGCGCTGCTGGCCGGCTCTGGTGGTTGCTTCTCCCAAGGAGGCCCGAGACAAAGGCTCGTCGCCGCTGATGGATGACGCCGGCGCCTAGACCGCTCCCGGACTCAAGCCTCCTCGGTCCCTGGCCTTGAGGCAGAAGGCTGGAGGCTGGGAAGTGGGAGATGGTTCTGTGATCTCTGACTAATCCGGTGTTCACTTCAGGAAAGAAACCTAGCGCGCCCAAAGAGAGCACTGGCTGATCCCGGCAGCTCTGATCCCAACAGTGCCAGCAGCTCGGTGGTTTCCCAGGGCTGCCAGGCCCCCAGGAAGGACGGGATGACCCCTGCTGGCCAGAGCGGTGGAGACTGTGTCTCTGGGACCTGGTGCCGCCCAGTCTCCAGTCCCTTGAGTTTGCAGGGGACCTTGAAGAACAGTCTGTGTCTGAGGTACTACTACCTGGGCTGCTGAAACTAAGGTTCTTAAGATTCCTTAGCCAAATTTGTCAGTTGTGATTCTCCTAAAGCCTGTGCGGAAGCTTGGCATGGGAATCAATAAACTGGGCCTCAAGTAGACCCAACCTTTAGCCTTTGAGAACAAGCCCCTTGCCAATGTGTGGCTTCCCTTTTTCAAGTGGAAGCCTTTTAAACTGAGGAATTGGAGACCAGTCTTCAAATGCCTGTTTCTGTTATCCAGTGAAGAGTAGAGAACTTCCTTCAAGGACCTGTCTGAGTGGATGGAACCTTGTCTGGAAAAGCATCTGTGGGAGCATACGGTTCACTAGGAAGCATGGAAAGATGTTTCATAAGCACACACACATGAGTACTACTCTGTTGTAGCCATAACTGACATATGAAAAGAGAGGGAAACGTACAAATAAAATGTTTCCTTATACCATAGACACAAAGGTACTTTCATCTGCTGCACGACACAGTGAGATACTGAAAATAGATGAACTATATCCTTTAGATGCACAAGAAAATTTTATTTGCATATGTAAACAAGGCCTTCATATATCCTACATAAAGGATGTACTTTTCTGAGTTCATTTAGTCACATGTTCCTACATTCTGTAACATGTGGAACAACTGCATGAAATGCACCCAAATATTAATAGAACAGTAAAAACTCAGTGAAAATTATATCACATTCTTATATACATATGTAGTACATATCAACCCAGTATATGAAAAAAATCTGTAAATTATATTGGCATATTCTTTAGATTCATATATTATTTGTGATATTCCTTTTTCGGGAGATTTTTAAAAATAAATGTTAGAATCAGCATTGAGGGCCTGAAAAGGCAGGAAGCCTCTCTGCCATGCTGAATGTAGGAAACATAGCCAGGTTTAAGAGAGTCACACAAGGCCAGAAAGTAGTGGTGACAATTTCCACAGGCTATTTTTTTTCTATTTGTGTTTCTGCCTAGTATTTCTGTCTTTGAAATAGCCATGTATGTCAACAAGCATTATTGTATAAATGGTCACTTTCAGTTCCCTGTTGTGTCTCTTGTCTGAAGCTGGTATCTGTTGAGAACATATTAACTCCGATTTGCATCAAGATTCAGTATGGAATTGTGCTTATATAAAATTGTCAGAGCTATTTAATCGTGTCACATCATGCATTTCAAGACACATTCTTCTAAGACTAATGCAAGCATGTTATAGCAATGCTTTATGCAGACAGATAGGAAAGGGATGATGGGATGGGGGCACTAGGTAAGGATATGCTTAGGTAAGGGATTATAAAAACATTTTATAGTCTCAAGCCTAGGCAGTATCAGGAAGCAAGGCCTGGACCTGGGCCCATTCCCCTGCTCCCAAGAAAGCCTCCTCAGCTGGGCTTTGATTTTGATCCTAACACCTTAGGCAGTCAAAAGTCAATCTCTGTGTCTACACTGGCAGCAGAGAAAACCTATTCCATAAGCCCAAGGTTTTGCAGAATTTTCTGGCATCGTACTATTATGGGTTATGAAAAAGCAATCTTATTTGAGTCTTTCAAATCCTGGATTCTAATACGCATACCTATAGAAAAATTCTTTAAGAGACAGTGCACTCACATCTGCAGACATATTGTTTATGAGTCCACAGGTTCCGTGTAGATGCGGCCATATTTTACAGTCCAAGGAATCAATTAATTAATGCCTCCCAGTTCCCCCCCCCCCCCCGCCGGCCCTCTGCTCGATGCTCGGCTGAGTGAGTGTGCGGTGGAGATAGATGTGCGTGGTCAGATCGCTGGTCATGTTAACAAGCTTCCCATAAAGATGGGAATGATAAGGAGAGCACAAAAGCTCAGGCGGCCGGTGAAGAGGGTTTCAAGGGGCCAGCCCCCAGTCTTCAGGACTGGGCCTGTCTTGGCACCCACTCTAGTTTGTCTGGAGTTCCTTCCATCTGGCCCAGCACACTGTGAGCTACGGCCTGTCCTCTTCCCGTCAGCTGGTCCTCTGGCCTACATTTTGTCTTTCCTTCATTAAGCTCCAAATCAAAATTTAAAAGACAACAAAACAACATAAACCTTTCTCCTTGCCGTGTCTTCTGTCCTTCTCTGTAGGGGACCTCTGTTCCTTTTCCTACATTTCTGGGTGGTTCCCTTTGGTCTACGCTGCCACTGACTTCCTTCCTTCCGCTCTTACTCTCTCTGCCTTTCCAGTTGCTTTTCTATCATGCTCCGATGAGCTTGTAAAAAAAAAAAATATATATATATATATATATAAACAACTATGCCTGGGTTATCTTGCACCAGGTTGAACACCCCAAGATAAGCCAGACCCGTGAAAGGAAGAAAAAAATAAAAACACCTTGGGTGTAATTTCTGGGTTGGGTTGTAGCACTTAATTCTGTTTATTCTCGCTGATGTGCATACTTAACAGCGAGATATTGATATTAAAGGGCAAGGGGGAATTAATTTTACTTTTATAGTCATCTATTAAGAGCAGAAGATGATCTGAGTCTCCTTTAAAGGGACCTAAGAAGAGGGAGAAGGGGGGAGGGAGAAAGAAAGGGAGGGGGAAGGGAAAAATATGACTGAAAGGGAACAAAGATCTTTGCCTGGAGAAACAATGTAACACTAGACAGAACTATAAAGTCTGGGAATGTAAGAACTCCGGACTCTCTCTGTTCCCCCTCCCTGTGTGGAATCCTGTCCCCTCCACTTCCGGCTGAAACCCCTACCCTGACTACACAGTGGTATTCAAGGAAGAATTCATGCAATTAGCTGGATAATGAGAGAGAGAGAGAGAGAGAGAGAGAGAGAGAGAATATAGAAGAAAAGTAGTTACTCTTAAAACGAGGAGGTCCAGGGTGAAGGCTTACAGATTTGAAACATTGCTGAGAAATGATGAGATCTTTTGAAGTACTATGATCCGGTTTCATTTTCATTTTGGATACTTAGCTTGGATTCACTTTGCACACACCTGCCTCCTCTAATATTGTAATTATCACAAGTAAGTAGATAATAGATAATTATAGGGTGACAATAATATTATTTTATAACCACACAAGATATGATTAAAGTTAATGTTGGAGGCTTTGTTGGAAGCTGGAGGCGAGGTAGAGAAGCCTCAGGAATCTTTCTTTCTCTTTCCTATTTTTACCTGTGTGGGAATCTCCAGAAATCCCTAAGACTCTAAATTCATCCCCTAGACATTTTAAGGGAAAGCTCTAGGATTTTAGGGTATATAAAGTCCAAAGACCAAAATGGGGAAATACTAATTTGATACTCAGCCCCTCTTAGCCTAGGGGGGCAATGGGTGCTGCTCTTGTCTCCGTAGGAGAATCAGTTCTGAATATAAGACCATTAGGATTTTGGGAGTCTTGGTTGGTGTGGACCATGAGAGTAAGACAGGGGCTTATCAAAATCAAGTTCATTGTCAACCCCAGATAGGAACTAGGCCCAGAGTGAAGCCCTCTGTTATCCTCAATTTGTCTTTTCTGGAGTCCAGGTCTTAACAACACCAGAGTCAAGACAAATGCCCAGCTGGAGCTTGGGACCTCAATTTAAGGCAGGGATCAGGGAAAGATTTTAAATTTTGTTGTTTTGGAGAGTTGAGAAATATGAAGACTATAGGAGGAAGAGGGGAAGGAGATCACCACAGAAGCAGAAGCAGAGAGTGAGAGACAGTACATTTGAACAAAAAGGAGCAGCAGAAGAACCAGGTAATGAAACTTAAGAAAAGAAATACAAGAAAAAGGTACAAATGGGAAGGGAAAGAAAAGACTGAAAGAGAAAAAGACTCCAGGAAGACAGAGACAAGGGTCAGTAGTTGGGCTGGCTCGGCCTGGCCCTGGCGGGTTTGCAGCAGTCTGGGTGGGCGGGGGCACCATGACAAAGTGAAGGTCAAGTTAGCATCGTACCTTATAAGGAAGGCGTCTGTCCTCCATTTCAGCCTTTCTCTCTGGAAGGACTTAGCGCTGGCATTTCTGGTCTTGTAAACAGGACTTTTTTTTTTTTTTTAAATAAGCCTCCTTTCTTTATGGGGAGCGAATTCTGCAGCCCCAAGAAGCTGTGGCTGTGGACTGGGAAGTCAACTAAAGAAGACTACAGGAAACTTTTCTCTCCTTTTCTGCCTCTGGCTCCACTCCCTGCCAGCTGGAGCGGCCCCCATCTCTGCTGTCTTCTGTATCTTTCGCCATTGTCTGGGCAGGATTTCTTTACTCCCCATCTCCCCTGCAGACTTGTAAAACCCTTCCATTCCACAGCAGCAAAGTAGAGAAGGACTTTAAGAACTGGAGAGAAAATTAAGCATCATAAAGAAAACTTCATTTACAGCTTAAATGTCTGTCTGAGTATTACAGTTTTCTTCTGAAAACAAAGCGATATATTCGGTAAGGAGGAGTGAGGTCACAGGGATGGGGAGGGCCGGTGTAGCGGTAGGCTTAGATTTATTTATTTCTCAGATCCTGAGGTGGAAAGAAAGGGACGGAAGGAGGGGAAAGAGAGAGAGAGAGAGAAGTATTTTAACCATGCAACTACCAAAAGTGGGTGCAGCTGGTGAGATTGGAAACAATTTTCTAGCTGCAAGAACCTGGTACTCACCCCAGCCTGGGCCTTGGGTATGGAGAAGCTAGTAGTATATTAGGTCTTTCTCGGTTTCAGAGAGCTAGGAAGCAGAAATGGAGGAAGGCTAGGCGCCCGGAAAGTAAGGCAGAGCAAGAGACAGGCCATGAGGTACAGAGGGAGTGGTGGCATAGTGTAGCGGCGGTCGGTGTCGGTCGGTGTCTGTCAGCAAGCGGCTGGTAGTGGTTACAGCCAGGAGGGAGGGAGGAAAAGAGGGAGGAAGGAGCCTAAGCCTAGAACCTTGATTCTTTCCTTCCTTCCAGGGTAGTGTGGAGATTGGGGTATGGTGAAGTTAAGAGGTGGTTTATTAGTGTGGGGTTATCTATGGAGAACCACACTTCCTTCTCCCTGAATCCCACCACTTATTTTTGGCTCCTCTGTGTTCATGGAGCCATCTTAAGGCCTAATTATTTATTTCAAAATTGGAATTCTATAGCAAGGGGAAGAGGGCTGAGGGCTGCCTCGAGGGTGGTGATGGGCGATTCTACCTAAACCAGATGCTCTAACACTCCCAGTTTGTTGGTACCTTTGCCTTGCCAACTGGAAAACTGACTCCTAGGACCAGCTCCTTCCCACTCTACCCACCTGGTTGGGAATATCTCCAATCTATAATATACCTGAAGTGGGCTGAGGCATCCAGGAGCAGCAGACACGGGCAGTTGATAGAGCAATTGGGCCTCCTATCTTGATCCAGTATCTCATGAAAAACAAAAGGACTCGATCTCATTATTTCTGGTGGTGTTTAGGTATTCTGGTTTCTCCACAGAATGTCTGACCCTGAGATCTGAAGAGGGTTAATGTGAACAAAGTGTCACCGCGTCTCAGAGTGCCTGGGTCCTTTGTGTAGGGGATGAAGACAGCCAAGGTGGGGACATCTGCTGTCAGGAATTCCCATGGAGGGGTGGCAGACCTTCTTTGGCATGGCCTAGAATTCTGCTCACAGCATTCCAAATGGTTGGAATGGCCTGCGGAAGTCTCTTCCGATGGCCCTTCAGTTTGTGAAGGGTACTCCAGGAAGTCAAAAGGGGTTACTAGCTGGGATACGTCTCCATAGTGTGAGAGAAACAGCCATACTCAGACCTCAGCCTGCAGCAGTGTTTTCCTATAACAGAAAACTGCTCTTTGGAGATTTAGGGGACTTGAAAAGAGTGAGGGACCAGACACCTTGTGAAAGCCAAGGCTGTGACTGTGATAGGGAGGAGAACCTGAGGGGGCAAGAGGTTGAGAAGGTATCACTCCAAACCATTCCCCCCAGAGAAGCCAAACACACACGATAGGCTCTGATACTGAAAAACACCAGATGATCTGCTTGGAAGGGACATAAACCGGCCAAGCGGATGCAGGTTAATAAAACCCGAAAAACCCCAGACAGGAACACTTAAAATGCCCAGAACAAAGAACACCGTGACAAATGCTCACCCAACACACAAGTACACGCACCAGAATATTCCCAGGCAGAGAGAGAAAGAGACCTTTCCTGCCTCAGGCCCCCACCCACCCGTGGACACTTAAGTATACCTGCACAGCTCCAAGAACAAATTTGTTCATTCTTCTAAACTGACCCAAACAAACTCCCAGTGATCTCCGGCAGGCACCGGCTGCACTGCACACACCACAGAGACAGTCCGTATCCCCTGAGCCTCACTAATGCAAGATCCAGATCCATACCCGGAGATAAAAGTCTAGACAATAGACGGCTGTTTATGACAACGAGGCTCTCCAAGTTTGGGGCCAGGCGATAAATCTCTGGCGAATCTTCCTGTAACTCAACTTCTGGCTTTAGTGAAGAGAGAACCACGGAGACCGCCGAAGGGGGAGACACTTAAAGCGGGAGCTGAAGGTGCTTTCCTTGTGCAGTTCTAGGCTGGCCATAAGGCTCGTCCACGCAAGGCAGCCCCACTGTGGAAGCTTCGCGTGGAGTTCCTAGCACAGGCGAGTCAGGGCTCCTCTCTGCCCGCCCTGGCATTAGGGCTCAGAAGTCAATGTGCAGGCAGAAGGCAGGGCCTGAAGGCTGGGATAAAACCGCAAACCATTGTTGCAGGGGGGGGAAAGGGTCTTTTTCCTGGGCGACTGAGATCTTCTAGGTTACCTTAATTTTCTTCTCTCTCTCTCTCTCTCTCTCTCTCTCTCTCTCTCTCTCTCTCTCTCTCTCTCTCTCCCTCCCTCCCTTCCTCTCTCTTTCTCCTTTTCCATTTTGGATTGACAAGCTGTTCCCTTTTGCATTTTCGACCCAGGCATCTGATTACAAGTAAGGAGTCCCTGAAGTTGATCTCATAAAAATGCCGCGAGCTCACTTTGATCAGCGGGGACTGGGTCCGAGCCTAAGTAGGCGCTAAAGCCGGGGAATGGCGGCACTGGCCAACCCGGCCTCTGCTCCGCAGCGATTTGAGAGATCCCGGTGGCCTAAGAGAGCAAATCTGCCCCCTCCCGCAAAGGTATTTTCTATGGAGTTGCAACTAGCTTTGGAAATTAAGGCCCAATGGCAGCGGCTCCATCTTCAGACTGCTTTTTAAGACATTCCCTTCATTTTTTAGAGTGGGGAGGGGTAAAACTGGCTCATAAAGTGGGACTTTTATGGGAGAAATGGGGTCGCATTGCTAGCCTCCTGGGACAACCCCTCCGCGGAGGAAGCTGGGTGGAGCGGCTGGGCGGAGGAGCCGCAGGCTTTGCTCTTTGCACCTCCTTCCTTGTCCATAGGCCCGCTGTTACTCCAGCAGGTCCACCCACTGCTTTGGTGGCCTAACCTGAAGCCTTGGGCTTGCAGGGCTGACCTGGGCTGAAGAGAAAATAGGCATTTTGGATCCCCAAGAACAGGATCAGGTGTGGGTGTCCCAGGTTCAAAATGAGCCTCTATCTTGAAAATCCCAAAGCACAATAAAGAATTTATTCTATGCTTCCACATTGCTGCTAAGGGGGAAAATGCAAGCTGTTCTAATTGAGATCCCTTCTTTACTAGTCCAGTCTGGGAACATGTGCAGGACTTCCTTCTTTTTATTGACTCTACAAGAGGCTGAATTTTAAGGCCTTCTTTTTCCTCTCAGTGTTTTCTTCCTAGCCTGCAGTCTGTAGGGTGGTCTCTTTCCCTTATCAAGAGCTGCTCTCTAGAATTCAAGGAAGGGCAAGGAGGCAAAGAGGCCACAAAGCTGCCCAGGAGGCTGCTGTAGGAACCAACCGCCCATGACAGAATTCAGCAGACAGTGCCCCCTTCTGAATCAGGTCCTACTGTCCTTGTGTGGGAGGAAAGACTGCTGGAGTCTGCCCTGGTTCTAGCCAGACCACCGAGACAGCAGCAGCCCAGACTGCAGAGGCCTGCTATCGGGCCACACTAGCAGGGAGTAAGGCCACCAAAAATCCGCAAGTCGCAAATCTGTATAATGTTATCACAGGAAGTATTTGGGTGAAAACTGGGACTCGAGGCAGATGAAGGGATGGCTGCCATATTAATAACAACAACAACAACACCGATGAGATAAATCAGTGCCTTCAGTGGTGCTGCCTTCAAGTGATGGAATGGGGGTGCGACAGATGTGTCCCTCCATCCAAATATAAAGGATGCTGAGAGCAGAACCCCGGAGTGGGAGAGAGGGTACAAACTCAGTGAAGGCTTCCTGGTGGTTGGACCCAAAGCCAGGCAGGCAAGCCAATACCCTATCCCTAAGTATTTTTGCTAATCAACAGTTTAAGTGACCTCAGAAACCAGGGCTTTCTCTCCTTGATGCAGTTGCTGAGGGTTTTTAAAGGTTGTTTCAAATTATTTGAAAGACTGATGCCAGAAAAAAAAATTAAACTTCATGCTTTGCTTTTATGGAGAAGAATATTCCTTCCTCTAAGTCTTTGGAGGATCCTAGCGTTCCCTAGACATCGCCTCCTTGCACTCTCCTTTGCTTCCTTCTTTTGGCTTCAAGAAAATCAAACTGCTCTTTGTAGCCGCCTGCCTCACTTTTATGGTGGCCCAGGAATAAACTTTGGTGGTCAAATTCAAGTGCTCAGACTCACAGCTGTCTTCTCACAGGAAGCAGACACCCCCACCCCCACCTCTCTCCCAGGCTGGGCAAAACAGGACTTAGGGGATCCAGCCCCACACTGCCCAGAAGAGCAAGAGGAAAAAGTTACTGGGAACACGGGGAAAGCAGGAGCCAAGACCACCCTCATTTCTGCAAGAGATGGGGTACCTCTAGCCTTCTCCTTGTTGGCTTCTATCACTGTTTGGGGAGCATTTTGCCTCCAGTAAATGCAAGTTTAATGAGGTCAATGCAAAACCCATAAAAGCCCCAGTCCGTTGTTCACCACCATTATAATTAAAAATGTTGCCCCCAGCTCCTCATATATATATATATATATATATATATATATATATATATATATATATATATATATATATATATATATAAAAGACTAAAGGAACTGCAACAGAATCTTCTGTTTCTGGTCTCTGCTCTACAATCTAGTTCTTTGCTTTCAGTTACAATCTGGCCTGGACCCCCCCCCCCCAAAAAAAAAAAAAAGCACAAGAAGCAATGCCTATCACTAAGTGCAAACATGGAGGGACACTGGAAGTCTCCTCTACAGTTTTTGAGACACACACACACAGAAGATGACCATGCTGGAAGCTGTTGTAAAAGCTGCATAAATTTGGGCAGTAGAAGAGTTGAGGAGGAATTAATTTGGGAGGATATATTTGGAAATAAGCTAGCTATTTCTGTCTTTCCAGTCTGATTGAGGGTTTCAGTGCTTCATTCTTCAACAAAGAAAATCAAATACCCTTTAAAGAGGAAAACCAATTTGAAGGCAGCCCTGAGGGTAGGGGGCAAGGGTTTAGACTACTTTGGTTTTGTCTAAGAATTCAGGGCTGCGTTGCCCTTTTCTAACATGTTATGTCCTGACAGCTCCTTCTTAGGACCAAGGTTACTGTTGCTTTCTGTTTGTGCCAGTTGTTCTGGCACATGGATCCAGCCTAGAACATTTCCATAAAGTTATAATCATATGCCCAGATGTGTGTTGTAGTGGCCGAAGGGATTGGAAGCTTAAGGAATCATTGAATAGTCCCCTCTACTTGGAGGAGAGCAGGCTTGGACTAAGACATAGAAAGGAAGCAGGAAAAGGGAGTGAACGGGGCTGGGGACTTCAGGCCCTACCCTGCCTACTTTTTGATTGGTACTAGAGATAGACACCTAGCCTCTCTACCCACCTCAGCTCACCAAATCATTAAAAGAAAGAAAGAAAGAAAGAAAGAAAGAAAGAAAGAAAGAAAGAAAGAAAGAAAGAAAGAAAGAAAGAAAGAAAGAAAGAAAGAAAGGAAAAAAAAGAGCCTCCCCAAATGTAGTTCCCTCAGCATGCACCCTCTCTGGATCTCACTGCCAGGCTTCTTTGCAGTCTATCAGCTGAAGCTGAGCTCCCAACCCGAAGGGCCCCAGATAGAGAAGATAGATGACTCTCATTCTAAATCTTTTTCTTTGGGGTTTGGGATTTTAAAATCCACAGTGAATGTAGCTTTCTGCACATTGATTGACAATAAAGGCAGGCATGAAATATTCACCCAGGGCCACTCTCTCATACTAAATATTTAACACAACATTAGAGAAGGTTTTTCCCAGACTTCGCCAGGCACCGGCTGGGCGGCTGGCTCACTGCTCACCACTGGTTTATGACTAATAGGAGTCCCTAGCCAGCGGCAGCACGGCAAACTAGACAAAGTTGGGACACTGGTTCATAGCTGGGCTGCCTCACCTTTGGGAAACTTCAGATACTCTCCCTGGGAGCCTGACCTCACCAGATTCTGGCCAGGAACATACTATAAAGGACTTCTTGTGAACAAGCTCTGATTCTTCAGGTAGAGGGCTAAGAGTCCCTGAGACTTGAGGGGAAGCAGCCAACATTTCTGGGAAAATCAGGTAGGAAAAGGCCCTTCCTCTTACCCCCAGCCTGTCATAAGGAAGGGACCAAGACCCCTAAACGGAAAACCCTTCTCCTTCCCCCAATCCTAGGGGGAAAAGAGCAAGCAGCTGAAAAAAAAATACAATTACCCCCTCCCAGCCACCGCCCCCGCCCATCCCACCGCCCACCCCACCCCAATCCTCTCTCCTCCTTTGCTCGCTCTGTGGAATGGAGAGGAGGGGAGTGACGAGAGAAAAACGAATACAAATCTGCAATTGATTTTCATAATGTTTCTGCGGTGTTTGCAAACCAATCGCCTGAACGTCCCCGATCTTACCTAAGAGAGAACCCCTCCTACGTCTGCGAAGTGCTCCGAACTGATATATGACAATATCTACTTTGGATCACGTGCTCGGGGAGAGAGACTAAGACGGATAACGCGTCATCTCGCCTTCCCAAAATTTCCCCCCTCGCTAGATCGGGTCCAAAACCTCCAGCCGGAGGAGGCAGGAGAAGAGAACGAACGATGTTTAACTCGGTCAACCTGGGTAACTTCTGCTCGCCTTCGCGCAAGGAGAGAGGCGCTGACTTCGGCGAACGAGGGAGCTGCACTTCCAACCTCTATCTGCCCAGTTGCACTTACTACGTGCCCGAGTTCTCCACCGTCTCTTCCTTCCTGCCCCAGGCCCCCTCTCGTCAGATTTCTTATCCCTACTCAGCCCAAGTGCCCCCGGTCCGGGAGGTCTCCTACGGCCTGGAGCCGTCCGGGAAGTGGCACCATCGGAACAGCTACTCGTCTTGTTATGCAGCGGCCGACGAGCTTATGCACCGGGAGTGCCTGCCTCCTTCCACAGTCACTGAGATCCTCATGAAAAATGAAGGTTCTTACGGCGGCCACCACCACCCCAGCGCCCCGCACGCGGCCCCCGCCGGCTTCTACTCCTCAGTTAACAAGAACAGCGTCTTGCCCCAAGCCTTCGACCGCTTCTTCGACAACGCCTACTGCGGTGGCGGCGACGCGCCCGCCGAGCCCCCCTGCTCCGGCAAGGGCGAGGCCAAGGGGGAGCCTGAGGCGCCCCCCGCCTCGGGACTTGCGTCCCGGGCAGAGGCCAGTGCTGAGGCCGAGGCCGAGGAGGAGAACACGAATCCCAGCTCGTCCGGTTCGTCCCACTCGGCGACCAAGGAGCCGGCTAAGGGAGCCGCCCCCAGTAGGTAGCAGCGGCCGGGAACCCGAGGGCAGCGAGGGAGGGAGCGGAGAGGGAGGGCTGGAGTGGGGGGGGGAGGCCAGGGGAGCGCGGACAGCCTCGTGTTTTGGGTCAGTCCGATTTTATGTGGAGTTTTATAAGCATTCAAAGGATTTTATTATAACCTACAAAGCCCTCTCTCCCAACGACTCGACTTTTTACGATGGAGAAGGGGTGGGGAGAGGGAAAGGGACTCTTTGGAAAACCCGGGTGAGGGCCCCCTCCTCCGTTATCTCCCTCGGTCTGTGAAATTTTTAAAAGTGCCACCATTGCGGGCGATATTAACTTTGATCGTGAACTTAGAGGAGCGTTTAAGAAAGGATGAAGAGTCAGGCTGCTGGGGGGTTGGGAGGGAGGGGAGGGGTGGAGGGGGGAAAGGGGAGGGCGAGGGACAGACTGGGAGAAATCCAGAGAAGGGGAGAGGTAAGGGACAGAAGCCACGCAGCAGAGCTGGAGTATTGAGAAGCTCTCCAAGGCCTCTCTGCTTTTTAAAACGACTTTTTAAAAATGTTCAAATAACGTGTTCGCGGGTTTTTGAGAAGAAACAGGGGCAAGCCAGGGTTTGACCCAGGCAGGGGAGTGGAAAAAGGATCAGAGCTCCCCTGCGCTGCAGACGAGGGTGGCGATGGCTCTCCAGGGTCTGAGGCCTCTGGGTAGGCCCAGCTTGGTTGTGTACAAGGCCCGGCAGCCAGGCGGCAGGGTGTCCCGGGGCGCCAGGGCACCGCAGGAGGTTCGTTGGTGTCCCGCTACCTCTACTGGCTAGTTTCCTCCCGGATTCCTCACTGCTCTCGCCTGATCTCACTCTTTCGCGCCGATTCTCCGCGGTTCCCTCCGATTTATGGAGGAAGGGGTCCTGGATTTGGAGAAGCATTAGGAGGGCGGCTTGGAAAGGGCAAGGGCAGCGACCAGGAGCAGGCAGGGCACCCCAGGGAAGCACGTGGCGCAGGCAGGTTTTCCTCTACTCTCAGACCCTGTCAGCTAGGGCTCTGGACTGAGGGGCAGGGGGAACTAGGTTCTCAGTGAACCTGGTAGTGGGATCCAGGCTTGCCCCAGCGCAGCGGATATGGAAGAAGAGCCGCCGGCCTAGAGGGAGGGCTGCCCGGCGGCGGGACTGGGAGCTGTGCCGCTGAGCTTTCAGCGGCCGGGGGTTGGTTGGGGTCGCCCGGGGTCTCACGTGTCTCTCTCCCCTCTCCTCGCACTTGCCCCTTCCCCTCCCTCCAGACGCCCCCCGCACCCGCAAGAAGCGCTGCCCTTATTCGAAATTCCAGATCCGGGAACTGGAGCGAGAGTTTTTCTTCAACGTGTACATCAACAAAGAGAAGCGGCTGCAGCTGTCCCGGATGCTGAACCTGACAGACCGACAAGTGAAAATTTGGTTTCAGAACAGAAGAATGAAAGAAAAAAAACTGAGCAGAGACCGGCTGCAGTATTTTTCAGGAAATCCACTGCTGTAACTGCAGACCTGACCCTTTGGGGTGGGAGGGAGGGAAAGTGGGAAATTTATTTTATTTTATTTTATTTTTTATTTTGTAACTCGTCTTTTTTTTTTCCCCCGCGGGTGGAAAACTGGACTGTGGCCAGGGCTGGCCCCCCACTGCCGTTACTGGCACTTTCTTCTAGAACCTCCTTGGCCTCAGGTCTAATTCACTATAGGGAACAGAGACCCGGCTTGGAAAAAGGGGTGAGGGAAGTGTCTGACCCATGGTTAGTGGATCTCGTTGGCGCCAAGGCCCCAAGACTGTTTATTTAAAAGAAAATACACCTTGCAACAAAGTCTTGCTGCTCGGATTGGGTGAGAGGAGGGGCGGGCACAGTGGGCGCAAGAGCCGAACAATCCTTGAACTCAAGTCTTCCCTAGCCCAAGTGAAAAGATCCACTGAGCCACTTTGTCTGCGAGACCTCCCAGGCTCCCCGTCCCCACCCCATCTTGCCCCTCCGTTAGGGGGCAGCTAAATGTGATCCTGCCTTGCTGTGAAATTCCTGTACGTTTGACCTGGTGTTAGGTGTGCAAAGTCCAAATCCTACCTCCGTCTGCGCCTGGCCCCGCCTGAGTCTAATTGTTTTTGCCCTAAATGTATGGACCCCTCTTTTGAAAACTCCTACCTGGTGCACCGAATTGTCCTAACCTTTTCCCAGGCAGTGCCCCACCCCCAACCCCTGCGGATTTATTGCTAGTCTATGCAGTTCGTACCTCTTTTAAAAGAAACAGGATTGAGGTGGAGGGGGCATAGGAAGATGGGGTTGGGCAACTCCTTCTAGCTGGGATCTGCATTTATGTAAATATTTTTCATAAGCCTCTCTACCTGGAGAGGAGGGGGAGGCTGATCCGGAGTGAGATTCTAATCACCCATCTCTATCCATGTGCGCGCGCGTGCGTGCGTGTGCGTGTGCGTGTGTGTGTGTGTGTGTGTGTGTGTGTGTGTGTGTGTGTGCAATCCCCACCCTACTCCTGTCTCAGAGGGATTGCTGTGACTTTTTTGGTGGTAAATAAAGATATTTCATTCTGTTCAATATTATGATTTTTATTTGACCTTTTTATTAACCCCTGTCCTCTTAAAAGCCCCTGTGCTCCCAAAACAGCAGAGGTGGTAGTGGTGGTGGTGGAGGTGGTGGTGGTGGGTGGCAGCAGAGGCCATGGAGGAGGAGCAGGAGAAAGGGGGGGGGGGAGACAGCCACAATTGGATTGGGAGAGCCTGTTGCTTAAAACTGGCCTTCTGATGTGAGGCAGGCTAGTGAGGAGACACTGGTGCTCAGTCCAAAGGCAGGGAGGGGCAAGAGGCAACCAAGGGTTGCTCCAGCTCTGAAGCAGAGGACATTCTATGGTTGGTCCTAAACTCTTTTTTCTCATGTGCACCTCAAGCTGCATCAATGCCCAGCAATGCTTCCTGTTTAAGTACACATTTGTTGGGGAGTTAATTGTAGCCATCATCAAATTTAGATTTATAGGAATTTTCTTGGCTCCATTACCCTCCTGCCAGATGTCTCCCTCTGCTGCAGTCAAATATGTAGAGCTGAGGATAGGATTCTTTCCCCTCTCTCCCTCTCCTCTCTCCTCTCTCCTCTCTCTCTCTCTCTCTCTCTCTCTCTCTCTCTCTCTCTCTCTCCTCTCAGGTATATTGGAATTTTAATATACAATTTTAAAGAAAGGAGGGGAGAAGAGGTCAAACCAGCCCTCTCCTGTCTTCTTCACAGCCACTAGGGGTGGGAAAATGGGGCCCACCTCCTTTCCCTTTGGTCCAAATGGTCAGGCTCCTCCAGACAGAACCAGACACCTAGGCTGCGGCCATCCTGACTTTCATATGTTAGCTCTCCCAGAATAAAAAGCTCCAGAGATGCATTTTGTAGGGATTAGTAAGGAGGGCACCAGGGAAGAAGGGGACCCAAGGGACAGTCTTTATGCTAGTCTGTATTTGCTGTATGTGTTTCTTCAGTTGAAAGTTAACTAATCCTTTCAGTTCTTCCAATAAGAACACTAAGAACACTCATCTATCTTTTTTTTTTTAATTTGTTATTTGGGGTAAGAGGTTTAGGACTAATTCTCTCATTTCCCTTCTGGCTTTCTGACCTTATGGAATTCCAAGATAATGTTTTCATCCATGCTTGTTGAATGAAGGGGGAAAGTACCTTGGGTTTCAAGTATAGATATTACTGTTTTCTCCCTGCAGCTTAGGTATGTGAATCTATAATTTGTAACTGTGTCGCTTTCCTGTGCTCACAAACATTTTATTATTCAAGGCAGTGTCCTTATGTGTGCTCATGATGAGTATAGTTTGTGTATGTTTGTCTACATGAAGAAATGTGACCTGATGTGCTCAGTTTATATCCCTTTTCCCTGGTGTCTGAACAGTCAGTATTTAATGAACTTAAACAGAATACAACTGAGAGTCCTCTGTGATTTGTGTATGGGGGGGGGGATTTCTTGAGATGTGATATTTATCTACTATATCTAGCTATACCAGGGACTGTTATCATGCTGACCATATTTTCTATATAAAAATAGACAAGCATAGAACAAACTATTTAAAAAGGAGACTATTAGCCTCCAAAGGACTGCCAATTTTGGAGGAAAATATTTAGAACATGCAGCTTTCACTTTTCTACAAATATACAAGCTCAGAAAAGAATCTCTCTTCCAGAAGATATTTCTGGTGAACGAGAGGAGAGTTATCATGAAAGAAAAATCAAAGGTTTGTGTGATTTGAGTCCAAGAACGTGCCAGGGTGTGGTGACCTGGGGGGGGGGGAGAAGGAGAGAGGGGGAAAGAGACAGAGGAATAAGAGGAGAGAAGTGAGGGAGGGGTTTCTAGTCCCCAAGCAAACCCACCTTCATAATCCTGGGATGTCCAACCCCCCTTCTAGCAGGGGCACTCAGGGCTCAACCCCTTGGGGTAATCCCTTCCAGCCGCAACGCTGCCCTGGAACAAAAGATCGCAGTCTAGACGCCGCCATAAAGCGTCCCCGAGCCTCTAAACCCAGTTTCATTTCACCCTTAACGACCCAGTCTGGCCTGTGTTAGAAAATGCTTCCGTCCTAAACAGTAAACAAACCCCCAGTGGATGGTCTTGGCTCTTCCAACACACCCCAGGCGCCCCCATCCCATCATCCCTTTGCCCCACATTTTCCCTCCTTTCCTCCAGCATTTCTCAGCTCCCCACCCCCCAAGTAAATAAACCAGAGGCCGAGTTCAAAGTTTCCTGGAGCTAAGGAGGAATGTTGGTTGTAAAAATCCAAGTTTATAGCGCACGTGGGAGTTTACAAGGGTATTAAGTGGTGTGGGCTGAGGAGCTCTCTGAGCCCCACCCCCTTTCCACTATGGGCTTTGGGGTACAGGGCAGTCAGGGGCGCTGCTTGAAATGAGAAATTGGCTGGAAATAAGCTTGGATTTGGAGTTTCTTCGTCACTCAGACCCTAGGTGGCTTGGGAAATGCTAAGCAGAGGTGCCTTGAAGGTGGGCCTTCCATCCCAACTCTGAGGGAAAGCCCCTGGGTTCAGATCTCCCAGAATGAAAGACTGGAAAGCTCTTCTAGGAGGCCGTGGGTTGGAGAGAAAGCATGAACGGGTGCAGCCCAGGTGCCAGAGAGTGAAGAGAGCTGGAGTTACCCGTAACCAGAACCGGACGGGAAGGAACTACCTTGCGCTCATTTCTTGAGAAGCTGACAGAAGAGAGGCCTTTACTCAAGAAGGCAAAGGAAAAACTTTGAACTTCAAGGGAGTCAAGGGCACTGCCTCTTCCTCCCTCACCCCAATCCTCCCGCCCCTCTTAGGAATCTGTAGTCAATTTCTCTCTGGGCCAATATTCCCTGAAGTGGGTAGCCCTGGGGTTTTCCTGGTGCCCTAGGGATGGATAACACTGTTTACTAAATGCTTCCGGCTCTGAGTGGCCAGCATACTGTGCACGCGACTGCACTCTTTATTATTCATATAAACCTTTAGAAAAGGCAACGCCCTGGAAGTTTTTATAACTTTGTTTGGCATAAAAATTTTTACAAGATTCTCCGCCACTCCTTGAAGAAAAAAAAAAGTTTAGTTTAGGTCTTGCACAGGATAGAATTCTAAAGAGGAGAGAAGGATGAGCCCTAAAGCTTCATCATATATGTTAGAGGGAACTTTTCTTTGCTAAAGGGAAAAAAACAAATGCCCTGAAAGTCAGGCCAATCCTTCTTGAGGTCTACCCAGGACCTGGTTTTGGAGACAGCCTGCAAACAGAAGTCACAGACATTCTGGAGAGCCCTTTCCACCATACATTTAAGATGTACTCTTTCTAGAACCACGCAATTTGTAAAATGTCTGCAGTACAAACAAGCCTCCCCCCATCACACCATGTTCTGTTGTAGGAAACTCTGTTTCTCGCTTGTCTGTCTCTGTTCTCTCCCTCTCCCTCCCTCCCTCCCTTCCTCCCTTCCCCCCCCCTCCTTCTATTTCTTGGAGTAGTGAAGTTCTATAATTCTGGCTCAAACTTTTAACTTGGGGATGAGGACTTTTGCACGCACACAATCCTATGCCTGTGGGGCTTAAGGGGGAAAAATCCAAATGCTAGGAAATTCTTGCCTAGAGGTTGCAGAATCAAAAGAGATGGAGGCTAGCAGGGCTACAGTCCTCCAGAGTCTTTTAGAGAGAACAGAAGTACTCATGTAGGGACATGGCCTTGAAATGCTAACTTATATATGACCCTTTGGACCTGCCCTCTACCCTCTGACAGAGCCTCACTCTCTCACTTTCCTATCTCCAGTGCTGAGAGTATAAATGAGCTAAACTTTAGTCTATGAGGTGTTCAGTTGCGGCAGAACAAAGATAAGGAAAGTTCTCTCTAATTGTGGGTCTGGTGGACCAAGTTTCTTTAGTGATGAAATGAAGGCATGGAGCCAGGCATTTCAAGGATCAAGGAGCCTTTGGCACTGACTGGGGGTGGGGGGTGGGGGGAGGCGTGCTTCTGAGTCGGCATTCCCATCCCTCTAATGGCGATTCTGAGGCCTGACCACCTTTGCTGACTGACTGTTCTACACTTTGCCTTGTGTAACTGAGCCCGAAGGCAGAAGGTCAACTCCAAGCTCAAGCAACTGGAATAAGAAGGAGCCAACCTGTCATTTTCTTTCTCACATAACCCAGCACAACAGAGAAAGATAAGTAAGCTTTGGGGTGGGGGGAGGAAGAAAAGAAGAAGAAGAAGAAGAAGAAGAAGAAGAAGAAGAAGAAGAAGAAGAAGAAGAAAGCAAAGGATAAAGTTCATAATTAAAAAAAAGAAGAAAATGAAGAACAATAAATTAAAATCTTGAGGGGAAAAGAAAGAAAAATTACAAAGAAAAAAGAAGAGAAAAGAATAGAAAAAGAGAAAGCTGGAAAATGAAAAAGAAAGGAAGAAAGAAAATAAAAATAAAGAAAAACAACAAAACAAAAACAGACCTTCAAAAAGACATTTACCCTCAGGAGTAAGGGAGCCCAACCACAGTTGACACTGACTGGAAATCTGACCTATTGTGGTAACTCAGAAACAAATCATTAAAGTGGGGACCTGAGTTTTCCCCCCAAGTCACCCTCCCCTTGGGCTCCTCCTCCCAACGCTTCTCTCTGGGGTGTGTGTGGTCTGGTTTCGATTCCATTGGCAAAGTTAAATAACTGGTTGACTTCCGAAGGGCCGGGAAGCAGTCAGGCTGACTCTGGGATAGTGAACTTTGGAATTCGAGGACCGAAGGAAGCACTTTGGGTAGAAGTGAATATTTGAGGCTGTGTACATGCAATTAAATGCAAGCCGGACTTGGATAGACTCTATACTCCACAGCCTCTGGGTGCAAGTGTGTACGATGTCTAGATGTGAGAGCGAGTCCGCTGGCAGCGCAGCCTGCCTGAGTGGCAGCAGAATCCTAAGGAGAACAGAAGCCCCTTTATGCGTCCTCGGTCTCTCACCTCTTTACCTGCTTGAACCTTTCTCCCCTGGACCTCTGAGAATTTCACATTTTGCTTGGAGTTTCCCTGCTCTCAATTCAAGTGGGGCAGGGCTTGGTGCTCTAGAAGAAAAGAGAATTGTTCTTTCAAGATCTGAGAAAAGAAGGACTAATCTCGGCCTCCAGAACAAGGAGAAAATCCCAACAGTCAGTAATTTTGCTTTCCATTTTTGCTTGAAGAGGTTTCAGCATGCGCATTTTAAAACTGTATTTAATTATTTTTATTCCACAAGGAGAGACACTCTTCCTCTTTCTCTTCATCTTCAGATGTTCCCATATCATCATTAATCTCTGAGGGAAACTCCCGACAATTTTCAAAGGAGAAAACAGGGTGCTTCTGGGCGATTTGAGGGCTCCAGACGAAAAGAGCCCACCTTCATTCCTATCAATTCACGGGGATCCTTAGGGCATCTGCCCCCAAGAACTGCAGAGCGCTTCTGGAGCCAGCCAGGGACTCCTGAACCCTCTTCAGCTCCCTTGTTCACCGACCCAAAAATATCAGGAGGCCCAGGCGGCCCAGTCTGGCTCAGGCGGACTGCTCTTCAGTGTCTGGATGCAGGGCGGAAAGAGTGAAAGGGACCTGGGCTTTCTCTTAGGGAGGAGGTGGGATTTATTGAGGCGTGGGCACAGCCTGAGCCCCACTTTGGCCTGAACTCCCCGGAATTTTCACTTCCTCCAGTTGAGGTAAGAAGTAGGACCCGGAGTGAGGCTTAAGTGCAAGGCTGTTTGCATAGGGGAAGTTGAGATACCTAAGACACAAAAACAAACAAACAAAAAATAAAACAAAGCAAAAACCCCGGGGTGACTTTCACGACACAGACTTTCAGCTGAACCCCAATCCAGTTGACAAGGGTACCCTTTGGGTAAGGCCAGCGGGCGCCTGGCTGTGGCGGCAGACCGGGTGACTGAGGCGGCACGCATGCCTTTGAACGCCAGGCCCGGACAATAGGACGGAAGCTGCCTTTGCTCGTGGCCTCGGGAAAGACGAGCCCAAGGGGGCAGGGCTAGAGACCCAGGCTAGACAGGACTTTCCTGGACCCACACAAATGCTCTCTGTCCAGGCCCTCGCTTTCACTTCTTCTTTTCTTTTACCTCCATTTAATACGAATCCCAAAGTCCTGGAAAAGCCAACAAGTTATTCGGTCGCGTCCGAGCAAGCCAGCGGGCTGTTGCTTAACAGCTCTGGGGGTTTCGTTTATCTTGAGTAATTAGAGGCAAACATTTGTCCCAACGGGGGTCCCACTTAGGTTGATGAATTTGATTTCTTGTTTCATTAATGGGCCGTGTTTATCATACTTCTAATTATTTCAACTTTAAACACTATTCGTTCTTGTGAGGAAGTGGGAGTTGAAGGAGGAAGCTTTTCTCCTGAGGGTATTGTTTTCACTAACAATGTTAAGAATCCTGAAGCAACTCCACTGCCTCCCATAGCTGAGGTAGAAGTGGGCTTGGAATGGGGGTCTGGTTTGTAGGGGAGACAGGCCCAGAAACTGAGTAGCTTTGCTTCTTTCTGGATAGCTAGCCAGTTTCTGTCTAGTAGCATGTTGTTTGAGGACTATTCTAGAATTTTTCTGATTCTCACCACTTTCTTTCTGTTTGGATTCCAATCCCACTGTCCCCTGCGAATCTCTTCCCTCAAGGACTTCTACTTGGCCCGAACAGCACAGCCTAGATGGGGACATTGTCCTTTTCCCGGCTTCTAAGACTTCTCTCACTGAAATAGAAGCTGGCGAGTGCTGAGGTAGTCCAGCACCTGGCTGTTATAGAAAGGACCCTCAGGACCAGACTCTAAACCAAGGACATGGGCAGAATTTTGGGAAGACAGACTCCAGGGACAGGCACACCATGGAGGAAAATAAAAAGAGATGTGAAAGAGGGGGGAGGGAGCCCCCAAAGCCATATAATTCTCAATTGCTTTGGTCTTTAATTTCATTGTCCCATAAATGAGAAAATATCAGTTCCCATACTAAATTTTTATCCTCAGCTGATAAATATGACGGGAAATTTTCTTTGGGTCCTCGTAAAAGGGAACGGTTTCGATCAAACTCGCGGGGAAAGACTTATGCAGATAATACAAACAGAATAGTCATAAAGTCTAGGCTGTTTCCCTCGGGATGGGCGGGGGGGGGGAGACAAATGGCTCCCTAGTTCTGCTGGGGACTGTCCCAAGTCTGGTCTGGGGCCTAAACAGCCTAACCTTGCCCCAAATAACACCCAGGCTGAAGCCAGGGCGACCTCTGCAAATGAAAACACAAAACTATTTCAAATCTTCCTGCCGGCCACACACTCCACAGATTTCCCACCCCCGAAATTAAGGCACCCCTGGGTCTTCTTCTCCACCCCTGGTTGGGGGAAATCGGGGCAATTCTTTCCTTAGTTATCTTCCATCCTAGCTGGCTAGGGCCTCCAGGAATCAGTCCAGCTTCTTCACTCTTCCACGCCAGGGAGCTCGGCCCTGGAGTTCTTTCCCAGCCAGGCTCTGGTCTTTGGAAAAATGGAAAGTCCACAGACTCTGCCCAGGGAAAAATGCGGGGCTACCGGAAAGACAAGTTATTCTCCGGATTCCGTTTCCTGAGGAAGGGGTGGAGAGTTTAGTTCGCTTTGGAAGAAAAGTGATGGAGAAACCAAACGAACTATTTCAAACACACATCCCTCCTAACTCCAGCCCCACCCCTGCTGCCGTACTTCTTCTCTTTAGTAAGCACACAAAAAAATAGACCCGTTCCTCTTCTTTAAAAAAAAAATACTCCTAGCCCAATCGCTTAAAAAGGACCCTTCTCGAATGGAGTTTGTTTCTTGTGCGCCTTTCCCGTGTGGATACGCATTCCTCCAACCTAATCAAGGCCTGGAGGTTCGAGCTTTTTCTCCGGGAATATTCCTTTTTAAAGTAGGGACAAGGTCAAGCGGGAAAAGAGGGCGCCGGGACAGGGAGCAAAGCAGTCTACCGAACTCGCTCTGAGGGCAAAGCCGAGAGGCCGGACTCTTCATCCAGTAAGGCCCAGACTGTGACTCCAGGGTTGGGGAAAGGGGTATCTGTAATCTCCAGCTTCCTCCTGCTCAGATCCTTAGGCCTTCTGTAACCCCCTCCTTTGCCCAGAATCCCTTAAGTGGCTGTGACCCTGCCCGGGCTCACTCCAGACACTGGAGGCTCCCAGTTAATACCCAAAAGGAACTTGCAACTCAACCAACCTCCAAGACCTATGGTCGGGAGAGTCCAGAACCAAGGGCAAAGCCGAAGGAACCAGGGAGCAGGAGAACAGAAACTTCAGTTTGCTTTTGATTCTTTTAACTTTCTCTTCTACCCTAAGCCCACTGGAGATTCCTCCCATCTCCCCCAAAACATTACCCAGCTACCAACCCAAGAGAAGAAACGGGAGTATGGGGGTGAAGAAAGTGGAAGGTGAAGAGAGGGAAAAGAGTACCTGAATCTTGTCTTGACCTTTTACTTTGAATTTGACTGTTTTGAGCCCCGGTTGCCTTACTTTGTCCCGTATTTTCCCCCTCTCCACCCCCCTCTCCCCAGGAGCTACAGGCTGATTCTCTAGTAAACAAATCCCACTCTTCCCAGAACAGCTCTACGTCCCTTCACCCACCCCACCACCACCCCACCACTACCCCACCGCCCTTGCAACCCGGGGGCGCTTCCTTTGTTCGCCAAGAAGGGCTCCGGTGCCCCTACCCCGAGGCAGCTGCTAGGTGGCGCTGTTACTCCACGCTGAGCGCTCCGCCTGCCGACAACTTGACCCCGCTGACGTCACGGCCGTCTGAATCATCAAGGCCATTTTCAAATCCCATTGGTCTAGCCGTCACATGGTGAGGACCGAATGCGCGGATAATTATGGAGCTGATATTTCCCCCCTCCCCTTCTTTTTCCTCCCGCCCCTCCAACCGCCCCCCCCTTTCCCGGATGGGGGAAAAAAGATGTCAGCTCCTCCGCTGTAGTATTGCTCCTTAAAAACCCCTCTCTCTGAAAATGACATGCCCTCGCAATGTAACTCCGAACTCGTACGCGGAGCCCTTGGCTGCGCCGGGAGGAGGAGAGCGCTATAACCGTAACGCAGGAATGTATATGCAATCTGGGAGTGACTTCAACTGCGGGGTGATGAGGGGCTGCGGGCTGGCGCCCTCTCTCTCCAAGAGGGACGAGGGAGGCAGCCCAAACCTGGCCCTCAACACCTACCCGTCCTACCTCTCGCAGCTGGACTCCTGGGGCGACCCCAAAGCCGCCTACCGCCTGGAACAACCTGTTGGCAGGCCTCTGTCCTCCTGTTCCTACCCACCTAGTGTCAAGGAGGAGAATGTCTGCTGCATGTACAGTGCAGAGAAGCGGGCGAAAAGTGGCCCCGAGGCAGCTCTCTACTCCCACCCCCTGCCGGAGTCTTGCCTTGGGGAGCACGAGGTACCTGTACCCAGCTACTACCGCGCCAGCCCGAGCTACTCGGCGCTGGACAAAACGCCCCACTGTGCTGGGGCCAACGAGTTCGAAGCCCCTTTTGAGCAGCGGGCCAGTCTCAATCCGCGCACCGAACATCTGGAATCGCCTCAGCTTGGGGGCAAAGTGAGTTTTCCTGAGACCCCCAAGTCCGACAGCCAGACCCCCAGTCCTAACGAGATCAAGACGGAGCAAAGCCTGGCTGGCCCAAAAGCTAGCCCCTCTGAGAGCGAGAAGGAACCGGCCAAGACCGCAGACTCGAGCCCAGACACCTCGGATAACGAAGCTAAAGGTAAGGCTGCCTGGGCCGCGGGCAGGCTGGAACGTTGGGGTGCTGGTCTTCGTGGTCGGGATTTGAGGCAGGAAGATAAGGGAGAGTTGAGCAGAGGCCTAAGAAGGTTCTGAATTGACCCAGGCTTGAGGCTCCTGTTTGCTGAGCTCCGGGCTAGTGGCGTGTCATTTAGCAGTGGAAGGTAAACCGAGACATGGAGGTGGCAGGCCAGCCAGGCCCTTGGGTGCATAGGCGGAGGAGGGGCGCAGTACAGGAAGCCTGCGGGCACCCTGAGCTGCACCGGATCGGTGGCCATTCCTAGGCGCGTGATGGCTTTGGTTTGCTTTTTCAGTGAGGATGTCCTGGAGGCTCATGTCCCCAGTTCAGGTCAAAGCTCACAAAAAGCTTAAAATGGCGATCCTAAGGCCAGGGACCAGGGAAGGCTTAGAGATGAATAATGTCTTTTCAGTGCATTTTCCTAGTTGGAAAAATGTTTATTAGAAACAGTTTGTTGTTTGTGGGTTGGATTTGTGCGTGCAGTTTGTGCCCCTGCGATTTCTGTCTCGGCAGGAGCCTTGGGCAGTGAAACTGAGGCCAGAAGAGGTGGAGGTGAAGGCTCCCTGCCACAGCCCTCCTCCTCTAGTTGCTTGGCTTGAGGATGGCTTTGGATTAGGGTGTTGGAATTTTTTTTCCTGTTTTTCTCCTCCTTCTTCTTCTTCTTCTTCTTCTTCTTCTTCTTCTTCTTCTTCTTCTTCTTCTTCTTCTTCTTCTTCTTCTTCTTCTTCTTTTCTTCTTCCTCTTCCTCTTCCTCTTCCTCTTCCTCCTCCTTCTCCTCCTCCTCTTCTCCCTCTCTTTCTAGTCTCTTAATTTTTTTCCTTTACTGTATTTTTTCTGGTTATGTTTTTCCTTTCAGTGGTTTTCAAAAGCAGCTTATAAATGAGTGGTTGGAAATTTTCTGTGTGTGCATGGCAAGCGGTTTATTCCTGAGAAGGAGTGAGACATTGGTGGATTCCTTTGTGATTTTTGGTTCAATGCTCAGTCAGAGTTCAAGCTCAGAGTTCAAGATTCATTTCTTCTGTAACTGAAGGCTTTCAGGACCCTTTGCTGTAATCTTGGGGGAGGGGGAATCAGAGTTTGAAACAGGAGCAGGATTTTGGTGCAGAGGGGAACGACTTTGCCTGAAGAGTTGGAGCAAAATGAACCTGAAAAGGCCCAAAGGGAAGGAATAAACCCGCTCCTCAAGAAACTGGCTCCTGGTGATGCTGATGGAAGCCAGCTCTTTGGTATAGAAGTAGATGAAATATTGAGAGCAAATCAGACTGGGGTGGCCTGAACCTTGTGCTTGGTGCTTTGTATATAGTTTATATATGGATGCAACTGCATACTCATGACTAATGGTAACCTGTATCATACACATGCGCGCGCGCGCGCGCGCGCGCACACACACACACACACACACACATTGTGTTCCTATACACACACTCACACAGGCACATGCACTCTTTTGGCGCGCAAGGGCAGAGCCTTACCCTCTTAGGTCTACTCTGCAAAGATAGCCTTGGTAAGTCAGTCCTTAGAGACTTTGACCAGAAGATGGCTGTGGCTGTGCTTGTGAATATGAATCAGTAAGGCACCCATATAACACACATGTCATTATGGCTGATGTGTGATGCAAAGGTTTAATTTTATTCCTTCATTATAAACCCTAAGCTAGACTGGGGTAGAGGGTAGAAAAAACTTTGTCCTAGCCATACCCAAAAGCAAAGTCAAGGTTAACAAGTCTACCTTCTTAACGCACTTCTACACCCACTTTGATAGACTTCCCCTTCTTTCCTTGTTGTCCCCCCCCCCCCAGTAATCTGTACCTTTGTATCCCAAACTAACACCTAGAGATTATGCTCTGTGTCCTCCTTTTCCTCCGCCCCTTTTTGGTGTTTTCACCAGGCCAGAGGCAATGAGCTTTTGGCTAAGGTCCACTTGTAATTCCTTTCCTCCTCTTAAAACCCAACAACCCCAATAAAAGATAAACAGGATAGAGTTAGATGTGTAGAGCCTGTGAACAGTTTGCAAGAAGCTGCAGGTGCAGAGATTTGAGACTAATTAAAGACATTGATATTTTCTAGACTATAGCCTCAAGTTTGCTGTTTTATTTTTCCCCCCTGTTGTTTTCTGGTTGCCCTAGGGAGCTCTCCTTACCACCAATCCAGACAAAATCTAGGACCCAGAAGGCCCACTTGGCATAAGGGAGAGAGAAAGCAGGGTGCACACAGGGCTGTCAGCAAAGTTATTTGCTAGGTACACGCTCCCTAATCTTTGGACACTCTTTTTCCTTCTTTAAAGGGTGGCCATGTTCTGTACCATAGTAACTTGAAGAGCAAGGATGATCCATTTCACAAGAATATGTATTAGAAAGAGAAGCTAGCATTAAGACAATAGAAACACATATATTATGGTATCTTTTCATATATGTAGATATTTATCCACATCCCTCTTGTGTATATAGATGTATAGGTGTGTGTGTGTGTGTGTGTGTGTGTGTATTTGAAATCTACCTACACATAGACTCTAGGGTACAACAATACCTTGGGATGTCTGCCTTCCTTAGCCTTAAGTTTTCTGGTCTGAGCATGCCTCATAGCTGTTGGCCCTGACCCCTGCTGCTCAGACAGGTTTCCTTGACTCAGTTATACTTGAAGCCTATGGCCAGGAAAGGAGATAGCAAGACAGTAATCCTGTGGAAATTCAGGTAAGAATAAGAGTTGGGGTCTAGTGCAGTTATTCCAGAGACAGGGACAGAATCTCTCCACAGAGATGAAAGGAATTTAAGCTCTCTGGAAAATGACTCTGAGCTGTGGAGCGGCCTCTGCACTGAAGATGCTTTTTCTGGCTGGCTGCATTTTTCCAGAGCTGGAGCAGAACAGAGTTGAGAGGAAGCCCTGAGAGGTTTAAGGCAACCACTAGGATCAGGGAAGGCATTCAGAATCTGTTAGAATAAGGTGGGCTTGACTAACTTAAATTTAGCAAACATTTTGAGCATAAAAGCCTCTTCTATTTCTTCTATGTAAGTATAGAGCCCTAAGAAATTTCAAAAGCCCAAGAGAACCAGCCCCCAAGACTGTGAGGCTAGAGCAGTTCCCTTCTGCTTCTTCAGCCACCCTCTGCCCAACCAGGCTTCCAAAAGCTGCACCAAGGTCTTGCTTCTTCCAGGGATACTTATGTAAATAATGTTATTTTTAACAGAGGAGATAAAGGCAGAAAACACCACAGGAAATTGGCTGACAGCAAAGAGCGGAAGGAAGAAGAGGTGCCCCTATACTAAACACCAGACGCTGGAATTGGAGAAAGAATTTCTGTTCAATATGTATTTGACGCGAGAGCGCCGCCTGGAGATTAGCAAGACCATTAACCTTACAGACAGACAAGTCAAAATCTGGTTTCAAAATCGCAGAATGAAACTCAAGAAAATGAACCGAGAGAATCGGATCCGGGAACTGACCTCCAATTTTAATTTCACCTGAGCCAGCGTCATCTCCTCCCCCTCCCCTTCTCTCCTTTCCCCGCCCCTCCTCCCTTTGTGCCTGGTGATATATATTTTTTTCCCTCCCTGAGTATAAATGCAACTCGCCTGCAGAAAAAAAAAAGGCAAAGACCTCAGACTCTCCTTCCAAGGGACCCATGGTTTGTGCTTTGAGGATGCTTCCACCTAAAGCATGAAAATGGGGTGCTGGGTTTTGGGGTGTTGTGTGTGCCCTCATAGATTGGGGTGGTAGTGTGGTTGGTGTGTGTGTCAACTCCTCAGTCACCCATGCACTTACATGCAGCATTCTATTCTCCATGCAAAGTTGAGGTCAAATCCACCCGATTATAGGGGAAATAAAGGGGGAAAATCAAACAGAGAGGGTCTGTAACCTCGTAGAGCACAGTTAGAATTGCTCCTTCCTTGCTGCCTTTCCCCCTTAGAATAATAGATAGTCTTGAAAGTTCAGCTAGTATCTGTGTATTTGTCATAGTACCCAGTGTCTAGACTAAACCCTCCCTCTGTCTTTCCTTCCCAATGGCTCTGAGAATATGCTTGAAGTATTTGTACTGCTTTCTGCTTTTCTCCCACCTTTCCCAATACACTGTATCTCTCTCATCCTAACATCTCAGAAATTCCATCCAGATGAAGAAGAAAAAAATAAAAATAGAGCTTAGCAAAGTGAAAACAAATTCCACCCCCCCCCCAGGTTGCCCTGCTCCTGTCTGGGAGTTGTGTTATTTAAAGATATTCTGTATGTTGTATCTTTTGCATGTAGCTTCCTTAATGGAGAAAAAAAAATCTAATAAATTTCCAGAATCTTAATCCTCAAATGGATGGGTTTTTTTTGTTTTGTTTTGTTTTTAGTGGTTTTTTTTTAGCGACACCCCCTCCCCCCAAAACACTGAGTGTGTGGATATGTGTGTGTTTTGTGTTTGACTCATCTCCTACAGCCTTTCCAGAATGTCTCTTGGCGGGTTTAATGTAAGTGAGAGACCATAACGTTGATTTAAATATTATCCAGGTGACCACAATAAGTCAAGGTCATAAAACAGTAATGTCAGGACGGTCTTGGTGCGCGCGAGAGGTGGATTTTATGATCTGCAAATATAATGTGGTACTGCAGTAAAAGATGCATTTAAAGGTGACTGGAGGAGGGAAAGAGGCAGAGAGCAAACTGCAATCTTGAGGAGCAGACGGATCTGATTGCCTTCGGTGCTGGGGCTGGATGCACCCTACCACTACTGGGGGGGGTACCTCAGAAACCCCCACCCATCTAAACAGAGGAATAAACTTAACTGCCGGAGGGGCACGAGGAGTTAAGCCCCCGCCCTCGACAGCAGCTTACAGAAGCGCCAGCGGCAGCAAGAGAAGAAGGAGGCAGCGACAAGGTAAGAGAATCGGTTTCTTGTTCTTCTCTTGGCGGTCGACTGAGGACTAGCAGCGTCCCCAGGTGCTCGGAGAGCAGCGCGTAGAGCACGGAGGAAGGTGTTTCGGGGATCTGTGTTTTCTGAGAGCCCCGGATTTTCCTTGTGGCCGCCGGCAGTGGAGGGCTATGAGCTCCCTCTCCTCCCCTCCCTGGCCCACTGCCGCCGTGGGGTTCGGTGGTTAAAGGGGTAAATTGGTGGTTTTGGCTTCTTTATCTTAGGGGCATCTGGAGATCAACCCATCAGTTTAGGTGTCTCTGTCTGGTTGTAAGGTAGAAGGATTGGAGCTTGAAGCTTGGGTTTTCTTGTGTTTTGCTGGTGTGGGTGTGAGCCTTGTCCATGTTCTTGGTCTTAGTGTTCCCAAGCTATAGGGATTTGCCAGACAAGTGGCCTGACTGGAAGTGGCTCCTGAGCACAGGCGCTGTGGTCTAGACACCTATGTTTGTTGAGAAGCCTGAGACAGAGTCTGGGAGAAGAGTACATGAGAGCCAGATGGACAAGAAGGGGACCCAGCTCAAGAGTGGAAGAATGATCCAGCTCCTTCCAGGGCCAGGGCCAGATGCAGGGGGATAGCTCCACTGCAGTACTGGGGGTGGGGGCAGGAATTTGGCGGCTAAAGGTTCCTTTTCACCAGATTTTCCCAATGCAACTTGCTTATATCAGAAACTAATGGAGACGATCAGACCCTCAATCCACCCAGCCACCCAAAGTCCACTCTCTAGTCCTTAGGGAGGTTGTAAGGGTGGAAAGGGAATCGGGCTGAATTTCTTCCTTCCCCAAGCCCCTTCCCTTCTTCTTTGGATAAATGCAAAGCCTAAACTCCGGCCCTGCTTGCTCAGCTGATCTGTGGCTTAGGTAGTTTCATGTTGTTGGGATTGAGTTTTGAACTCGGCAACAAGAAACTGCCTGAGTTACATCAGTCGGTTTTCGTCGAGGGCCCCAATCCACCTTCCCTAATCCTTCCTTCCCCTGTGGGGCTGCCCCACCACCCACCCCAGATAGGGCAAAATAGGTACAGACTGAGGAGGTCAGGCTGTGAGTGGGGCCATGGGACAAATTCAGGACAACCCTGCTTTACAACCGTCTCCCCCTCAGCCTGTCCCAATCTTTGGAACAGAGGGAGAGGATCTCCCCCTCCCCGTAGCTATTGTCTCCTGTGCCCAGCTGATAGAGAGAGACAAAGAAGGTCCAGCCAATTCCAAGGAAATGCAGGAGTTTGAGTTTGGCCTAGTGGGCCAGCTTAGTTGAGGCACAGGGTGGGGCAGTTATTAAAGGACAGAAAAGCTCCTAGAGAGAAGAGGGAATCTCTGAAGTCCCTCCCTGCTGCCTCTAAGGAGAAAGCAGTGCTCCTTTGGAAAGTGAGGGTGTTGATGTTCAAAGAGTTAGGGAACTCTGAGAACAGTGGCCTCTTCTTCCCTCCATAGCTCCATCTCTAGGGAAAGGATGGATATAGGAAGTGAGAGGTTAGTGGAGAAACACCAAGTCCAAGTAGAAACCTTCCTCCACACACCCTGGTGAGGGCTAAAGCCCAGCTCTGCTCTGTCTGTTACCGGTAGGCCTTGGTCTGTGTATTTGCCTGTCTGAGGCTCCTAGGCATTTGACTATCCCTGTGTTCTGTGGAAATGTCTGGGTAAACAGAAGCTGTCAGTGCCCACCGTTTCCATATTGTTGAGAGGGCTGTTGGCTGATGGTAGGGGGCGGAGGGGAAAAGAATGGGGGAAAGGGAGCTCTGAGCAATGAGAAACTTTTTAGACCTCCTCCACTCTGCTCCTTTCGGCTTTCTTAATTCTGGACTTGGTTTTTACTAGTGAGGATCTCTGGTTTTCTGGTCTTCAGAGGAAAAAAATAGGGAGGGGTGTGAGCTGAGAACAGGCGGCTCTGTTCTCAGAGACTCTGAAAAGGAGAAACCCAAAGGAGGCCAGATTCTTGGGTCTCTTTTGTAATAATGATTATGAAAGCAGGGAATACAACCATGTCTCTAACAAACTATCATGGAGAATTCTGTGTTCTCAACATGGTGTCCTGGAAGAAAAGAATGTGACTTTAAATTCATTACATGTGTATGGGTCTCTGTTTCTATCTGTTCCTTCTAGCTTTCTGAAATCTCAATCTCTCTCTCTCTCTCTCTCTCTCTCTCTCTCTCTCTGTCTGTCTCTCTCTCTCTCTCTCTCTCTCTCTCTCTCTCTCTCTCTCTCTCTCTCTCTCTCTCTCTCTGTGTGTGTGTGTGTGTGTGTGTGTGTGTGTGTGTGTGAAATTCATTTTGACTTCTGTGGACATTGGAGAAGATGGGAATAGACTCTCTCCCTTCCCAGCTGAATTGTCGGTCTGGTCTGGTCCTATCTGTTCTCCATCCCTTTGTGTAAGGAAAAGTATTTAAATCTCTATGGCTTCCAAGGAAGTGGAGAGGTTTCTAGAAAGATAGGCCAGTTGGTGAAGGAAGATATGTAAAGGAATCCCCTGTTTTGGGAGCACATATAGTCTCTAACTTCAGAGTCTCCGAGGCACACAGCCAGTGTTGGTAAGCAGGGTCTCAGGCTGGAGCAAGGTGTTCAGGAGCTCTTGGCTTGGAGAAATCGCCCTGATGGGCCGAAATTTATCAATACAGGGCTTCTGAGCCTTGAGTGGTTTGCCCCCATTTCCATTTCAAAGGTGATGGGTTTAAAGGAGGTGGCAACAGAGTCAGGGGTCAGGGCAGTCTCCTCCCTAGATTTGGAGAAATTGAGCAAGGTCTCATAGGGCCAAGGTGAGGGCCAGTCTGATGGTCAGAGCCACCCCGGGGGCCCTGGGACTGTGGATCATGGCTAAGGCAATGGTAATTATTTATTCGCTTCGCTGGAAGGGAGTCTTCAGAAGGAACAGCGTGAAAAGGAGGGAAAAAATTATCTCTCTCGTCTGAGGATATTAAGATGGATTTTTATTTCTTAAAGGACCCTCCCCGCCGAGAGCACATAAGCATAAACTTAATATATGCTTCGCAGCCCAACTCTAGAAATCGCAATAAAAGTTAAAACCTCCCCTACTGGTTTTTTTTAATTATGATATGGGAAAGGGGAGCAGGATTTATAGAGCTGAACTCTCGGCGTGTGTTTGAGACTTGCGGGAGAAGGAGGAAAAGGCAAGAAGAGCTCGCCAAGGAGAGCCTTGATCTTTGAGATGTCTCGCTGGCAGTGGGGGCTTAGGCTCAGCCCAGCTAATCCGAAGTGGTCTCCCTGGGACCTCACCCCAGCAGTCGGCCTTGCTTCGGCTCACTCGCTAGAAGATGCAGCCCTTCTTGAGAACAGGTGACGTGAAGGCGGCAAGCGGGGATAGGGGAAGTATAAATGGGAAGACAAGCGCACAGAGCTTTGTGTGGGTCCTTGCTGGTGACGAGGTTAGCCCCAAGTGTAGCCCAATGGATGGCTGGACTCGGAAGGGTGTCCAGGCAGGGCACAAGAGCAGGGACAAGGTGGACTGTGTGTGGACATCGACCACAGAGTGAGCAAAGCGGACTCTTGGTCTGTGGTCAGCGGCGAGCCAGGCAACCGGATGTTGAGTCTGTAGGAAGGACCTTGAGGTCTGTTGGGTGTTTGGGCTGCCGGGGGCGCGGCAATCTGGAGTATTGAGGGAGTATGCAGTGCGCGAGGCGCGCGGTCAGCTTGGGCGAGGCTGTAGGCCCCGCAAGCCTCTGCGGCTGATGGATTGTGTCCGGGACGACTAAACTAGAGTGGAACCAATGATTAGAGCATGAAAATAAATGCAGTTATGGATCCCTTCCCGCCCCCCATACGCAGTTCTTTCTTTTCTTTCTTTCTTCTTTTTTATTTTCCTTTCGAAGATACCTGGATTTGGTCCAGAGCAGGTTGTCCGCGGGAGGGACCCGCGAGAGGCAGCGTGCGAGGGAGGGAGGGAGGGCGAAGGAGGGAGGGAGGGAAGGAGGGCGGGTGGCGGCGGCTGCGGTGGCCAGGGCTTCCCTCCCTGAGCGGGAAGCCGCTGCCCTGACTCTGTGGCCGTGGGGAGCCAAGAAGCAGGTAACGGAGGCTTTCTGAGGCAGGATTGCACCAAGCCCAAGGTATCAAGTCTTCCGAGCCTCTGCTTAAGGCCCTGGCGGGAGAGAAGGTAGGGAGATCGGCGCACACCAGGCCTAGCAAGGAGGCCTCGGGGTGTTCAACCTGTGTATGAGTTCAGTCTCACACTCATGTTGTGAGTCTGTCTGTATTTGGAGACGCCGCTTGCCTGTCTGTCTGAGACTTCCCAAACTCGGGCATTCCATCCAAACGCTCAGAAAAATTCGTCGTCGGAATGTGTACTTTCATTCATTGGATTCTCTGAAACTCGGCAGGGCTGGCTACGACAACCCCAGGTTGGGAGGGAGCATTCTTCCTCTTTTCTGGATGTGTAGTCCTTTGGCTGAGTTTTCCGGTTCTAGGTTCGCGGGTCGCCCTGATGTTTGAAGCTAGACAGCTCCAGTCGGTTAGGGAGGGCGGAGAGGGACCCGCGGCTGTGGCTCCTTAATTGTACTTCGAGCCCTTATTGTCTCTCCTTTCGCCACCTCCGCTTCCTCAGTCTGGGCTCCAAAGTCACTGCAAATTTCCTTGCGATACATACATCACACAAAAGATCAGGTAACAACGCGCTCAGAGCCATTGAGTCAGAGCACAGGGCAGCCCTGGTTCTGGGGCGGCTCCCTCTCCAGTCACTCCCCAGGCTGGAAAAACAGACTGTGTTTGGGGAGCCGGAAATAACCCCGTTTGCTGCGGAACGGCAGGGCGGGGGCGCCGGCGCAAAGGCAGGCCCGGCAGGCCATGGCGTTGAGAGGGCCACGTTCACAGGCCCTAGGGGTTGCACGCTTGCTGAGCTTGGTGGCCTGGCACTTGGTGTGGTGGCAGGGATCCCAGATACCCACCTTGGGTGGGGGTAGCACGCGGGTCTCCTCGCAGCAAGCAGGAGAGCTCAGTTTCTGCTTCCAGCTCAGGCCTTGGCCAGGAGGAGTTGTGTGTGGGTGTGTTTTTCCCAACAAAGAGGGATCAAGAGAGATGGGGGGGAACTAGAAGGGAACCAGGGAGGGGGCGGGGAAGGGGAGAGGGCAGCTGAGAGATGAAATGAGCCCATTTCAGGGGGAGAAGGAAAATGAAAGCAAACGGAGTAGGGCCTCCTCGGTTCAGGGCGGGTGCTGAGGAGCAGAGAGCCGGCTCTCTGCCTGCGGCGGACGGGATGGCCCGCTGGGGGCACAGGAAAAAGCCTGTTTTAAATTTAATCCGAACTTGACGGTGTGGATTGAACCGGAGGGAATTTAAATCATTAAAAGGGAGACACCCGGTAAGGGGAGGGAGGAGGATGACTCTAACCTATCTGTTTGTCTGTCCTTCCCACAGTGCTAGCTTGACTGTGTACTCAGTTGCCCAGGTTTGAGGTGATAGAGGTTTGCCCATCCCCCCTCAGGGGTCTCCTCTCCTGTGCCCACTGGAATCTGTTGGGGGTGTAAGGTGAATACAGAACAGTCAGCTAGAACTGGGCTTTCTTCCTCTCTCTCCAGCAGTGACTCTCAGCTTCCTCAGCTCTCAGGTTGCCCCAGTGATGCTAAGAACAATTGAAAGGAGTTGTGTAAATGAGAGAAAGTCCTAGAATAGAATAGGAGATTCAGTGGGAGTAACTGAACCCCAAGATGAAACCTGGCTTCTTGACATCCCCACTTCTTTGCCCCCTCCCCAATATCTACAAGCCTTGATTTAAGGAAAACATGAGAGAGTCACAACCCACATGAAGGACCTGGGCCTGGTGGCCTCTGGACTCCCAGACTCTTATCAGACCTCTTCCTTTAGGCTACCTCTTTCTAGGAGGCATAACAGAATGGGACGTTGGTAAGGAGGGGCCTGCAGGCCAGGCCTGCTTCCTGGTCCACAGCTGTGCCCACTTCTAAATGGGGGGGGGGGGGGTCTAGAGTTCTTGCTCTCAAAAGGAAGGAAAGGCAACAGTCTCTCTTCTGCTTCCTGGGGGGATCTGAGGGCAGCAGGGATCCCTCTGTATGGTACCCCTGACTGCCCAGCTGCCACAGCCTCTCTCTGCAGGGTAGGCTGGGAGTGCAGGCTGCCCAGGGGTTGAAAAGAAGGCAGTGTTCAAATGCAGAAGGAGAGGAGGGAGTCTCATTACAGTCAAGATGTCTATAAGAGGGGCTTTTCAAAATAGAAGAGGCCCAGATAAGAGTGTCCTTAAAGACTTCTGTTTTAGAATGTTGAGGTAAAGGCAGATAGGGACAGGCCCTGTCATACAGTAAAAAGGCAGAGAAAGAGCAGACATGATGTCTCCTTCCTCTTCCATTTCTTCCACTTTCGCTGGAATGTAGCGCAGACCCCTGCAGCCAGAATGACTGCTGGCCTAATATCAGATTTGCTGTCCCAGAGGCCTAGTATACCCACCGGAGCAGGTCTCCCAGAGGGGATGGAAAGGAGGCCTCTTCCTCCTTTGTGTCCAGACAGAAGTGGCTGCCGCGCCTGGAGCAGTCCCGCGGCAAAGCCCCGGCAAGCAAGAGGACTGCACAATGCCATGGCTGCTCCGCCAGCCTGAGCCCTGCCCGTTCTGCCTGCGCCTCATTGCCACACTCTCCCTTGCTTTTTGAAAGCCTTCCTTTCCTGCTCTTAAGTCTCTTTATCTTGCCTGCTTTCTTTCCTTTAATTCTTATCTTTTTCTTTCTCTTTGCCCTAGCCCTTCTTTTCTAGTTTTTCTTCCTCCAGCCTGGTGACCTGTTTAAATTGGGCTCAGGCTCTGTCCCTTGATGTCCTCTTGGTCTCAGTCTGGCCCCGGGCCCCACTGAAGACTAAATGTCTGTACTCTTTGCTGGCAGCAACTGCCCATGAGCCAGGCTGGGTCCCCAGGCACCCATGCTTGGGGGAGGTGCTGACTACGCTGGGGGTTGAAGAAGAAAGCCTCTACAGAGGGACTGAAACCTCCCTTGAACTAGTGAGGGAGATTTTTTTTTTTTAATTGACAGCTAACCTGATATATCAAGGGCAAAGAAATGTTCTGTTTCTTATTGTCATTTGGATTTTCCAAATTACAGTCCAGCCCTTAAGGAGAAGACAGTGAGAGCTGAGGTGAATTAATCTGAGCCTCCTCTGAGTGCCTCTTCCTTGAGCACTCGCGCGCGTGCGCGCGCGCGCGCACACACACACACACACACACACACACACACACACACCTCAAAAACTCAGCCCTGACATACTGAAAAAAAAGAAGAACCAGAGGAGGGGGCCCATAAGGATTGTGGAAGGCGCCTGTGGTTCTTGAGTCTCTCCTAAATACTGCAATTGTACCCTCTCCCCAACACTTATTGCCCCCTACACACATACCATCCTCTCTAGCTCTTCCCCACCTTGGAGGAAATAGAGAGACATAGGAGAAAGCCAGCTCCCATTCCCACACTTAAGAGTTTGGTCTGGTTCTGGAGACTGTAGAGAGGAATAAAGGCAGACTTGTCTGGGACTGGGAAGCCCTTTAACCAGCTGCCTTTAGAGCTTGCATCCTAGCTTCAGCTCCTACCTATTTCCCCTCACACAGACTCTTCCCTCTGACTTTGAGACTACCCTTCCTTCAGACTCATTCTGCTGTCTGGGTGCACCAAGTCTCTGAGGATATCACCTGTCCCTCCCTCCATTCCCCACAACCAACCTCTTTGCCCTTTCTCCTGCACCCATACTTAGGATTTTTTCTGCATGCCCAAAGCCCTCCTTTTGCTAAACCACCATTGTAGGTCTGCTGAAAACCTAGGCTGTGTGTACAACAAACCCCAAATTCAAGGGGGGGGGGTGAGGATAGCAGTCAACTTATTGGAAGGGTGGGATCCAAGTTGTCTGATTTTTCCTTTCAATCACACTGCCACCTTCTGAATTCTTCCATCCGACCCCAAAGAAATTGCCTTCTTCCATCCCTCCGTTGCTTTTTTCCGTTCCAAAAACAGCCTACAATTTTATTTAATGAAAGACACATTTATGAACAATCAAATGATCCTCATAAAAATTTTATTGAAGGACGTAAAAAGAAGCTACTTGCCCACGACCGAGGTCGCTCTCTCGATTTGCCCGTTCTCACCCTGAATCTCTGCAGACAGAACCTCCGAGTGACTTCTTTGGGGGGGGGGAGGGTGTTGCAGAGATGGACCTGAGGGCAAAGGGAGGTGAGCAGGCAGCTGGGATGGGGATGCCCCATTTAAGTTGTATAGCTCTCTCCTCCACTTCTTCAGGCTGGCAAAGAAACAGAGACAATAAATTTTAAATAAAGGCTTGTATATCTGTGCCAAAGCAAGAGGAGACTTTTGAGGTTGATGATAAAGGTGTATGAGATTCCCAAGCATTACTCCTCCCACCCCACAGATCACCTTTTCCGAGCTTCCCATACCCTAGATTTGGGAAGCCGAGCTGACCAGAGGCATAAGAACTCTCCCCTTCCCCTCCTTCCCTCCCTCCATCCCAGCTTGTTCAGTCCCCTCCCACCCTCCCTCCCTCGCTGTTGGTGCTGCTGTTCTGAAAGAAATACATACATACACAGTATTTAAAAACGCATTTTTAAAAGCCACGTTCCGAACTGACAATCGCTGATCTCCGTTCACTCAGAGACTGCAGGAGCGTCGGAGCCGACAGAGACAGATTACGTCAAGAAATAGTTCCTCCACCTACCTCGTCCGGCCTCCCCGCCCCTGTGGGGCTCCCCAAGCCCATCTCAGCTCTGGGGGTCCAGGAACCCTGGCTTCTGGGACTGGCATTTTCATCTTGGGTTTTTTTTTTTTTTTAATCCTCATGGTAGGGGGAGCCATCTGCTTTTAGCTGCACATGGTCAAGCGGGGGGTGGGGGGGGGTGTCCCTGATGAGCTATGATTCGTCCGGGAATGGGGGGGGGCTGTCTAGCGCATTGGGTCCAGAGTTGCAAATCGCCAAGAAAACGTAGGTCGCGGGGATCAGCAGAGAGAAGGGGGTGGTAAAGGGGGGAAAAAGCAAGGGGGAAAAAAGCCCCTGCGCATTGATCCGCGCCGTATTTTTGGGTAAATACGATCACGTGGGGGCTGGGGAACCAATGAGCTGCCGGGAAAAGGCTGGAAAAATAATTACCTGCCTTGATTGTTCTGTGAGCAGATAAAAAGTACATATACAGTTCATACAATAATCTTATGTATGTAAAACCCTGTTACGATGTCGGCGACGGGGCCCATCAGTAACTATTACGTGGACTCGCTCATCTCTCACGACAATGAAGACCTCCTAGCGTCCAGGTTTCCGGCCACCGGGGCTCACCCTGCCGCCGCCAGACCCAGCGGCTTGGTGCCGGACTGTAGCGATTTTCCGTCCTGTAGCTTCGCGCCCAAGCCGGCTGTATTCAGCACGTCGTGGGCGCCCGTGCCCTCGCAGTCGTCCGTGGTCTATCACCCTTACGGCCCCCAGCCCCACCTCGGCGCCGACACGCGCTACATGCGGACTTGGCTCGAGCCGCTGTCCGGCGCCGTCTCCTTCCCCAGCTTCCCGGCCGGGGGCCGTCACTACGCCCTCAAGCCCGACGCCTACCCCGGGCGCCGCGCGGACTGTGGCCCGGGCGACGGCCGCAGCTACCCGGACTACATGTATGGCTCGCCCGGGGAGCTGCGCGACCGCGCCCCGCAGACGCTGCCCTCGCCCGAGGCGGACGCTCTGGCCGGCAGCAAGCACAAAGAGGAGAAGGCCGACCTGGACCCTAGTAAGTTGGGAGCAATTTTCCTTTACAACCGGCTCAGGAGGGGAGGGGAGGCCAGGCGGGGACAGCTAGATTACTGCCCCTCCGAGCGGCGCGGGCAGCGCGGGAGAGGAGCGAGGACGAGGGGGTGAGGACTCAATAAAAGCGAATTACCTTGGGGAGCTCTCAGGAGCAGGAAGGTCTGAGAAGGGGGCCCAGGCAGCCAGGTTGGGTGAGGGCCGGCCACGGGGGCTTTTTTTCCTCAGAGTCTGGCTTTGAAGGAAAACTCCTGAGTCCCCCCTCTTAGCTCAGTTGATTTTTTTGGGTTTTTTTTGGGGGGGTTGGTTGTTGTGTTTTTGTTTTTTTTGGCTCAGGGGTCACTTTTGGGGGGACTGATGGAAACAGGGTCAGGGGCTGAGAAAGGACAGGGCAGAGGTGAGGAGGATACGTGGAGCAAAAAGAGGAGAGATATTATCCCTACCTCTCACAGCCAGAGTGTATAGTCTTCATCCCACTAGGGGTTAATAAAACAGAAGGTCCATTGACTTCTCCCCCAGGAGAAGAATCTAGGGGTGCACAGCCTAGGAACTTAGGTCAGAACTTCCAGATATAAGTGGAAGAGAAGTAAGGTCCGAGTTTCCTTAAACTTGAAAACCTACTTTTAAGTGTCCACAGGAGAGAAAGAGTTGTGAATGGGGATCAAGGAAAGAATCTTCAGATTAAAGAAAAAAACACACACACATAACACACACAACACACACACACAAACAGAGAGAGAGAGAGAGAGACCATTCAGAGAGACAGGAGCATTCTCAGTGTTGCATAGAAGAGGGTTGCTGACTAGGGTAGGTAAAGAGGTGGGGGCAGGTGTAAGCTGCAGGGTCAAAGAAAGGGGGAAAGAAACAGCAGGGGGTGCGGTCCCCTGGATGAGAGGAAGTGTCTGGGGGGGGATCCCCAGGAGGAGACTTCAGGAGATCTTTTCCTCTAGCTCTATAAGGGGCCAGGGCCTAATTATACCCCTCTGAAGGCTTCCCTCCCTGCTCTCAGCTACTCCCATAAACCTGAAATTGGAGGGTTGTCTCCTGCAGAGCTGTCCTGGAGCTGGCTGGAGGAGGGGGGCACTGGAGTCCAGTATATGAGGGAGCCTTTCTCCAAGGCCAGCAGCTCTATGAGGAGAGGGGAAGATTTTCCCCATCCTGATAACTTCACCCAGATAATTCGCCTCAGCAGGGTTGAATTCTGAGCGGGAGATGGGTACTGGAAAGAAGTGAGGGTTTAGGGACTCTCAGGACCTCTTCGTGGGCTGTGAGGATGGGGGGGGGCAGAGGAGGAGGGAGGTGGGGAGGAGAGGGACCTTGCTATAAAAATAAAAAACAAGAGAGAGAAGCGTTTATGGGCCTATGAAATGGTTGGGAGTTTGGACTTTTTATGAGGATATTCTCGAATTACTACTCTTGAAGCTGAGGACCAGACTGTGGGGGCTTTGGTAGCTTAAATTTTATTACAGCTTTAGGTGCTGGAAGCTGAAGAGGGAGGGGACATAGGGAGGGGGCTAGATGCAAAGAGAAAGGAAGAAATGCCTAAAGCAAAATGTGCCCAAATTCAGGTTCAATTTTTTTGAGTTTGGGGAGCTTGACTAAACCTAGGGTGGGGTGACAGAGGTCCTGAGCTGGAAAGGGACTTTACTGACCCTTGCCCATGTTTGGCCCTCCAGGCAACCCCGTGGCCAACTGGATCCATGCCCGTTCCACAAGGAAGAAGCGCTGCCCCTACACCAAGTACCAGACGCTGGAACTGGAGAAGGAGTTTCTCTTCAATATGTATTTAACCAGGGACCGTCGGTACGAGGTGGCCCGTGTTCTCAATCTCACTGAGCGGCAGGTCAAAATCTGGTTTCAGAACCGGAGGATGAAGATGAAAAAGATGAATAAAGAGAAAACCGACAAGGAACAATCCTAAGCCCTGCCCCAGCCTGCTGCCTCGGCACAGCCAAGGGAAACACAAAACCCCCACAAAAATGCCCCAGCCCAGGCGGGAGAAAGCACGAAAAGAAAAGGAAAGAACAAGATAGAGAAAAGCCCACCGTCTTAAAAAGAAAAAAAAGGAAGGGGAAAATGCAAACTCTTGCGATGTGGGAGGGTTAAGTGTTAAGAAATTGGTGTTTAGAATTAGTTCTATCCATCGAGGAGGAGGAGGAGGCAGGAGAGAAACTAAGTTCTCGTCCCCCAGCGCAACCGAAATAAATGACACACACACAAATGTGAATTTTTTCCTTCTTTCTTCAGAGAAGCCAATATTTGAAAATCTCTCTGTCTCTCTGTCTGTTTCTCTCTGTCTCTCTGTCTGTTTCTGTCTGTCTGTTTCTCTCTCTCTCTCTCTCTCTCTCTCTCTCTCTCTCTCTCTCTTTCAATCGTTATTTGGTCTGGGCCATTCCTTCCTGGGCCTTGGGCGCTCTGTGGGCAGATTCTGTACAAAAAGTCACACAATGATGATTCCCAGTCCAGAGCTGAGGTCGGACTGCGCTGCTGGCTGGGTCAGGCTGCAAATGCAGTCTGGTGCCTCAGGCGTGTGCAGAGCAGTGTTCTCCTTAACCCAGTGTCCCTCCCCATGGTCCGTCGTCCTGTGATGTTGTTCCGTTTGTTACAGTAGAACTCTGTTAATATATCTAAGTCATTTGAAAAAAATAACAAACCAGAAACCCAATCGCATATAGCTCTCATGATTTTATTCCTTATGGTTCTGTCAAAGAGGCAAGTGCTTAAATCCTCTAAGGGAAACTGGAGCCAGAGAAGGGGCTCCCTCTACCTTGGAAGGGCAAATGTCTGCAGCTTCTCTTCGGGCAGGGCAGAATGGGGGTTGGGGGCTCCAGGGGAGGTT
The DNA here is from genome assembly GCF_947179515.1 of Apodemus sylvaticus. NCBI lineage: Eukaryota > Metazoa > Chordata > Mammalia > Rodentia > Muridae > Apodemus > Apodemus sylvaticus. The sequence continues at coordinate 67,175,227 of NC_067488.1, read as the reverse complement.
GCTGAGGCAGAGGCCTAGCTTGTGCCTGTCCCGGCTGGCTGCCTATGAGTTTCCTAGTGGCTTGATGGAGCGTGTGAGGAGCACTGCTTGAATGGTTTTGCTGGCTGTAATTAATTGTAATAATTTATGAGTACATGAGATCAGAGAGAAGAGATAGGTGGAGATGAAAGTTGGGTGCTGGGTGAGGGCCCAGACTGGCTTCTTGCCTGGTTGTTTTGGTGCTGTGGTGCTTTCAGAGTTGACTGAAAAAGAAAGGTACTGGGATGGCCAGCTAGGAGGAAAGGCCATGCAGGCCTCAAGAAACACTGGGGGAACAGGCATTAAGTACTGAATGAGAAGAGGGGGGAAGGAGAAGGAAGGAAGAAATAAAAATACAAGAAGAAAAATGACAGAAGGGTAGAGAAGGGAAAAGAAGGAAGGCAGGAGAAAAGAATAGAGAAGAAAGTGAGGAAATAGGTACCAAAGTCAATATAATCAGAATTAGTTTCTTCTTAATGAATTCATCCCAGGTTCTTTGCCTCTTCTCTCCCCTTTTATTCCCCCCTCCAAAGTTTGAATGTTGATCAGGGTGACTAAGGTCACCTAAGCAGTACTCCTAGGGACCAGTGAAGCAAGGCTCCAAGGAGCCGGCTGGCTGGGGACTAGCTAGGAGTGGGGTGCTCTCTGGTGGCTGTAGGACCCCAAGCACAGAGGTGTTGATATGTATCTAACTGCCTGGTAGAGCTGGGTGACTGCACTGAAGCCTTCTCTAGAACCTTCCCTCTCTGGAGCTAACAGTTTTCATGGACTAATCAGAAGCAGACAGAGTTGCTGAGTTTGCCTTAGCCCAGTGCCCCCTTTCTCAGAAATCCCCCAATCTGGAAACTATTAAAATTAGACTGTTTGAAATATAGCCCTTTAATATCTTGGGCTGTCCACTCTTCCAAAGACTCAGGGTGTCATTCTGAATACCTGGGGGATACCACCTAAAAGAATATAACTGGGGGATGTCCTCTGTGTTGTTCCCTCCAACTCATTCCATCAGGGTTGTATGAACAGCCTCTGCCCCCTATTTGAGTCTCCTACCTTCTTCTTCCAATTAGGAGGATCAGAAGATTTGTTTCTTTAACATTGCCGCCCCCCCAATAGAGTGGCAACAACTTATCAGCCTTTAATGTATTCACACTTTCCTGCTTAGTAGACTTCTCACCACCACTTCTAGCATAGATTCCTTGCTCCGTTTGGAAAGGTACTCCATCTATATTTTCTCACTACCTCATTCTTCCCTTTGGCCTTTTTGCTGTTCTGTAACCCTGGCCTATGTTTGTACTTGATGAGAGAACCAAGACACTCTTCTCTCCTATGTCTGAGCTCAGCACTGCTTCCCAGCTTCCACTCCACCCCTGCTCCAAGGCCCTGAAGCCTCCTCTCCGAATCCACCAGCCTGGCCTGCTTTATGAATCCTGCCTTCCAGAGCTAGCCTTGCTGCTACAGAAAGGAAAGAGGGCCTCAGAGTTTGTAGGACCCCAGGAACTGGTGGGATTTAGAGTAGGTTTACTATTTAATTCTGGTTTCCAGCCTCCAGGTCCGGATTAGATTCGAATTTATTCATTACCATTTATGAATTAAAACAACATGACACACAGCTGGGGAGAGAAATGAAAGCAGGCTAGGAGAGAGGCTAGCAAAGCCCTCCTCCCTTCATCTTCCCTCCCACCTCTCCTCTGCTCCTTTGTGGGAATCACAAAACCCTAAAGGTTGTCTCACTTGGGAAGGCAGAAGATAGGTACATTTCCGTAGCCCAGAAATGCCACTTTTATGGCCCTGTTTGTCTCCCTGCTCTGGGTTCTGAATGGGGCTGAACAAAACAGCAGTGCAGAGCTGGCTAGACGTCTGGGCTTAATTGTTTTATGGTTTAAATAAGGTGGACACTCTTTCCTTTGAAATCGGATTATAGGAATGTTTTGTCTATGGCCCACGGAGGGAGATCAGGATCTCTCTGGCTGAGAAGGAGAGGTGAAGAGCAGAGCGTTCAAGGGATGGGCTACAAACTGAGGGGTGGGGGCAGCCTGAAACAGTCAGAGTCCTTTTCTGAAGACAGCAGCAGAAATAAACTGTGCATCAGGATAAGGTGGCCTGGGAGTTTAGGGTATGTGCTAGGAGCAGAGATCGTGGGAGCTTCGGATATAGTGGTGCATCCGCGGGCGCAAAGCGCCTGAGTGGAGGAGATTCCGGCCATTCCTTTGCAATGTTTCTTTATCCCAGAAGGGAGGGTAACAAAAGAGGACAGTGTGGAACCCTTCTCAAGGTTTATTTCAAGAATTTAGAAAACCAAAGAACAGAGGCAACTACCTGCCAGGAATCCCTCTCCTTTGGAGCAGTTTAGAGGCTTCTTTCTCCCAACTTGCCACCTTTCAGCTCAGCCTGGGATCTCTGCTGGCTTTTCTCCAACCAGATTGCATTGGAACAAGTGGACGCGAGGTGGCGCTGTTGCTTAATGTTAGAGGCAGAGGTGCCCTCCGACCGGCTTGGCCTACTGACATTTCTGGCTAGAGTGGAAGCTTTGGTCAAAAAGCCCCTGACTTACGCCAGATTCGGCCCCACTGCCTCTGAACAAATCAACCCTCTCACCTGCGAGGTGTAAATAATTCGTGAGTGGCAGCAAGAGATGGGCCCTCACTCTACCGGAGAGCTCCGGAGACGAAAGAGGGCAGGCATCAAAAAATAATCGCTTGTGGAGATAAGTGAGGAGCAAGTAATTAACACAAAAAGGCGGAATGACCCGAACAAGCGAACATAAATCCGTGGTACCTAAAAGGGTGGTGCAGGCCTCGGGCGGTGGGACAGAGCGGCCGGGCGAGGAGGGCTGCTTGCAGTTCTTTTATTTCCAGACTCAGAGGGCAAAATAAAGCAGATACGTGTAAAAGAAAATAGATAATAGATAGATAGATAGATAGATAGATAGATAGATAGATAGATAGATAGATAGATAGAGACAGATAGATAGGCAGACAGACAGACAAAAGCAGAGACAAGCAGCCAAAGGTGAAATCAAGTCCGACCAGGGTTTACAGGCAGTCGCATGCTCAGGACAGTTGCATTCCAAGACACAAAGGCCCAGAAGAATAGCTCTGTAGCAATTTTTTTTTTTTTTTTTTTTTTTTGCTGCACCATAAAATCTGGAAATAGACCCCCCCACCCCCTAAAAGATAAGGCACAGGCCCCAGAGAGGATCCGGACCCTCTGAGGCTCCTCTTTCCAGTCAGAGAAGAGAAAGTATTTATGACAGTCCCGGGTGTCAGATGCGAGGAACCCAGAATCCACCTTGTTCAGCTCTGCACTGAGCAGAGTCTCTCAGATCCACAAAGCTGGAGCCAAAGATGCAGCAGGCTGGGGGAGGGGGCGATGCGGGGAAGATGCTTTGGGGTGCCCCCCAATGTTCTGGACCTTTCCCTTCTGCTGCTTCAGAGCTAGAGTTCTGTGTCCAAGAGTTTGGGCAGTTCCTAAGTTCAATGAATCTCCTTTAAGAATCGGCTAAGAGTATCCATTTCCCCAATAATTACTTAAATAATAGAAGGACAGGGAGAGCTGCTCTTTTTACCCTATCTTGCTCTGCTATTCTTTCTTTGATGCCTAGAGCCAGCCCAGAGTTGTCTCGTATGGGGCAGAAAGAAAGGAAAAGATCTGGTTTTCTAACCAAGTCCTTCCTTGCCCAACCTGCAAACCCCAGGATGTGGGGTGGGGGGGTAGATCAGCTGAATTTTTTTCTTGATACAAAAACCTACAAATGCATATGTTTATTAAGCATTATGTGAATGTGTCTGGTGTGCACATGTATGTATAGGTCTGTGAGTCAGAATAGCCACTTCCAGGAATGTGTATGGGTAGTGTAAAATGAACTAGCACTTGGTGTGCCTTGGGATAAGAGAGTAGTACATACAGTGTGTGTGTGTGTGTGTGTGCGTGTGTGTGTGTGTGTGTGTGTGTGTGTGTGTGCGTGTGTGTTCGGAGGGGTGTGCTCCAAGGTAGCCTCACATACTGTAGAGGAAGAAGACAGGAAAATATCATTGTTATTCGTCGTTCATGAGCACAATAGCCCACACGAGTGCACACACACACACACACACACACACACACACACACACACACGCTGCTCTGCTCTTGTGCTCTCTCCTCTTTTCTCTCTGAATTAAGCCCACATAACTGCAAACACCATGGCCAGAGAAGGGTGTTGGTAGACCAAGGTTATTTTTTTTTTCCATTAGAATTAACTTGAATTTGTCCATTCTTGGGCATGGGGATGCTGCCCCCACCCAGAAAGTGTGGGTAAATATTTAAAGAGTGTCTGTTGACACTTCCCATCTACATCCTGACCTGGGCAGCTTGCCTTGAGAAGGGGCTGTGTGTGTGCAGGGAACCCTGAGGGCCCCTCTAGGTTGGGCTGGCATTTCCTATGGGACGGTGGGTTATGAGAACCAGGAAGAGGCCCACTCTTTTGCACCCTTCAGTCCAGCTGTAATCTCCATAAAAGAAATCTCTTGAGCTGGGCTGGGCAGAAGTCTGGGCACACAAGCTACTCCTTTGAATCCCCATAAACAGCTTTGCTCTCAGATTCTCCCAGCCAAGCTTATTTGGGTTTCCTACTCCTTGGAGGGCCTGCTTTCTGAAGGTCCTGCTGAGGTATATAGAGTGCCTCCCCAAGAGCAGTCAAAAGACAAGAGTCTCCAGGACATAAAGAAGACAGACCTTGGAGAGAGGCCAGAGGCTGGAGATTCTGCGGGCTGAAGGGTTTGGGGTACATGATTACCATGCTGGGCTTCTCAGACTTCAGGAACCTCAGGGAACTCATCTTTTGGGTTGCAGGCTCAGCCCTGACTTACTAACACTCACCCCCTGGGGGTCTTCTACCTGTTGAGGTAACCTGAGTTGACCCGATGGCTAAGGTATCTCTCAAAAAGGAAAGAAAAGGGGGGACACCTTCAAACTAGAGTGCACACCTTGGAAAAGCTGGCCTTGGCCATTAGCTGGGGCTGGCTGCCACCCCCTACACACACCACACCCCCATTCCTCCCCTCTCCTCCCTCCCTCTCCTCCAGGTCCCCCCCCCCAGTCCTGAACCCCTCAACTCTCTCCCCCAGTCTCTCTCTCTCTCTCTCTCTCTCTCTCTCTCTCTCTCTCTCTCCCTCTCTCTCCCTCTCCCTCTCCCTCTCTCTCTCTCTCTCTCTCTCTCTCTCTCTCTCTCTTGCTCGCTCGCTCGCTCGCTCGCTCGCCTGTCTTCATGTCGTGGATTGATGAACGCGAATCGCGTGTAAGCGCCGCCACCGCCGGGAGTCTGAGGAATTCGCCTGGGCTGTTAGAGGAAAGAGCTAAGTGAGAGCGCGCGCTCTACCTACCGACAGTGAGCTGAGAGCCGCCGCCGCCCGAGCCCGCAGCCCGCACCGCGCCCCCACCTGCCCAGCCCCCAGCCCAGCAGTCCAGCCCGGGGGAGCCGGCCAGCTTGGGGTTCGGTCCCGGGGGGAGGGGAGTTTCGGGGATACCCGGCGGGGGAGCGTGATCCAAGGGGAGGGGGCCGCGGGTTTTCATGTACCCAGCATGAGCTCCTACTTCGTCAACCCCCTGTTTTCCAAATACAAAGGCGGCGAGTCCCTGGAACCGGCCTATTACGACTGCCGGTTCCCTCAGAGCGTGGGCAGAAGCCATGCGCTGGTGTACGGGCCCGGCGGCTCCGCGCCCGGCTTCCAGCATGCCTCGCACCACGTCCAAGACTTCTTCCACCATGGCACCTCCGGCATCTCCAACTCGGGCTACCAGCAGAACCCGTGCTCGCTGAGCTGCCACGGAGACGCCTCCAAATTCTATGGCTACGAGGCGCTCCCCAGACAGTCCCTTTATGGGGCTCAGCAAGAGGCGAGCGTGGTGCAATATCCCGACTGTAAATCCTCCGCCAACACTAACAGTAGCGAAGGACAAGGCCACTTAAATCAGAACTCGTCTCCCAGCCTCATGTTTCCATGGATGAGACCCCACGGTGAGAAGCCTTTTCTCTTTCCCCCTTGGTCTCCCGCGCTCCGGGGTCTTCCCCCCTCCCTCGTCTCCTTTTTGTCTGCCCTCGCTCGCTTTCCTTCCTGGCTTTGGGGGTCTCTTCCACTCCACTCCCATGCCTGGGTGGGTTCCTGGGAGACTGAAAGGCTTGGCTGGGGGGGGGTGGGGCATGGGGTGCCTGAGACATTGTGCTTGTTGGGGTGAAGGTGGGGGAGAGGTGATTTGTGGGTGCAAAGGGTTAAAATTGTTTTCTCTATTCCTCTGTCTCTCCTTCTCCCCAACTGTAAAGCCAAAGTTGGGGAGATGGCTGACAAGGGCACACTTAGTAAATTGAGGTTATCAGTCTTTGGGGTTGGTAGCCAGTTTTCCCAAAGACATTCCCCAACGCCATCCCAAGAAAGTGACCAGACTGTTGGGTGAAAAGGAGAGACCCTTTGCTATCTCCCCCTAGCCAGGGAGAGGGGCCAGACTCCCCCCCCCCCAAGGACAAGCATTCTGGCTCTCTGGGATCTTCACTTCTTCCCCTCAGAGAAGCAGCCTGAAGGCTACTACCCCAACTCTTCTATACTTCTCAAGAGAAGACTGAAAGCCGAGAAGAGGATAATCATTGCTCAAAAAGAAAGAGGAGTCATACCAAGTAGGGGCCTCTGAGATTCAGGGGACTCCAGTCAGGCTACCGGCCAATCAAGGACTATGGAGTCTCTTGGAGAGCTGTTCAGGTCATGAGCCCCTCCAAGGGTGGCCCTTCATGGCCCAATTTCGAAGTACAGGGGAAGCGGTAACGACAAGTTCCGGCAGGGATGGCCCTTGATTTATTTGTTGGTCTCCAGTTAGCAATCTGGCAAAGTAGAGATACATTCCAGTAGATCAATTATTTTTCTTATTGGGAAAGCATTAGGCAGAGATCGGCAAGAAGGGGGCAGTGGGCACAGCCCCCTCTCCTTTAACCCCAGCTCTCTTCCTTCTTTTGGAAACAGTGTGTCCCTAGGCCCGGTTCACTAAATGCCAATCTGCACTTGTAAACAAAGCTGCAAGGGCAGTTGTAGGCCTGAGGGACCCTGAAGGCTTCCTTGTCCACCTCAAGCCCTTACGTTTCAGACAGCCGCATCCCAGCCCCCACCCTCACCCACCTCCCAAGGTGAAGGAAGTCAAACCAAAACATCTATGGAAACTTTTCCTGCCCTTGCTTGCCTTCTGCTGTGGGCCTTATCGGCAGGAGGGGGTGGGAGAACTGGGAATAGCAGAGAGGGAACTTTATGGGGCTGTGTTGTGGGGGCGGAGCCCCCACCCAGACATAACCAGACTGGGGTTCTGTTCTGTTCAGCTCCTGGGCGGCGCAGCGGTCGACAAACTTACAGCCGGTATCAGACCTTGGAACTAGAGAAGGAGTTTCTCTTTAATCCTTATTTGACCAGAAAGCGCCGGATTGAAGTCTCTCACGCCCTGGGACTGACAGAACGACAAGTGAAGATTTGGTTCCAGAATCGAAGGATGAAGTGGAAAAAGGAGAACAACAAGGATAAATTGCCTGGGGCCCGAGATGAGGAGAAGGTGGAAGAAGAAGGGAATGAGGAAGAGGAGAAAGAGGAGGAGGAAAAGGAAGAAAATAAGGACTAACGAAAAAAGAGAGAAAATCAGTCCCCCCCCCCAGCAACTCCCTTGAAGTTTCGTTTTATGGTAGCAGATAAATTGAGAAGTTTACGACTGTCATTTGCTTTTATAGAGAATAGAATGACACTCACAACTCTAACTACCTGTCAGATAGTTGCAGCTCTGCTTTTATTACCTTTGGACTTCCCCCACTCTTTATTTGTCTGGGGGTTAGGAGGGGGAACCTGAGACACAGGGAAAAGTTCTGCTCCACTCCATGCCCAGCACACACTCACTTGTCCCCTTGTCCCTGCCTCCACCTTTCTGAGCCCTTCCCGATAAAGTCTAACCCTTCACACACATACACACAAACACATACACACACACACACACACACACACACACCTCTACACTCCCTCTTCACATGCTTCTCTGGTATTTATTTTAAAAGGGATTCCCCCTTAAGATGTAGAAGATGATTCCTGGTTTTGCTTGTATGCTAGGAATTAGAATACTGGATTAACTTTTTTTTTAATGAAAAGAAAGAAGGGGGGAAAAACAGGAAGAGGGGGAATGAAAGGAAAAATTAAAAAAAAAAAAGATAGCAAAGAAGATTCCCCTTCCCCTGAGGCTCTTTCCTTAGAAAACCCCCTTGACTTTCTCCAGGAATCTACTGGAGATCAAGGAGATGTGGGTTTCTCTATCCACCTCCTTCTAGGGCTCTATAAGAGCTGGCATTGGTCTCTGAAATCCTACCTATCCATCCCATAGTCACTGGGCCCATGCCTTCCTTGTCTTGCCTTTGCTGTTTGATTTTTTTGGGCCCGGCTTCCTCTGAGCTGTGTTAGTGTTTGTGCTCAGAAATCACCATAATCATGAAGAGAATATACTGATAATAAATCTTTAACATACTACCTAAAGGGAACCTGCAATAATCTTGGAGAGAAAAAGAAAGAAAGAAAGAAAGAAAGAAAGAAAGAAAGAAAGAAAGAAAGAAAGAAAGAAAGAAAGAAAGAAAGATCCTAATACAGGAGGGAGAAAAAAAGAAAAAAAAAAGAAAAAAGAAAGAAACCTCCAGCGTATTTTATCACTACCTATAGAAAGAAATCCTGCTTTGAGAGTATTTGTAATGCAGTTTTGTTGTCCTTTGTTGCTGCTTATTTCACTAAGAAAAAAAATCCCAACAACTGAGACTGCCTAGCCCGCCGGTCTTGTGCGCTTTATTGTGCTTCTAACCCTAGTAGAGTAGAACTAAACTGCACTGAATGTATAGTTACTCTGTCTTGAATTCTCTGTTTATGCAACGTGCTCGAAAGGAAAATAACGTTAAAATATATCTATAATAATAATTTTGGTCATTTGTCTTTATGTCCAGCTATGAATGTAGATTTTGTGTCCTAAAAGCTTTGTCCCTGGTCCAAGTACTTTGTATTGTATACGTGAGTCATAATAAAAAAAAAAAAAAACTGAAAGAAGAAAAAAGAGTTGGAATGACTTGCTGTTTCTCTACAACTCTTCCCCATTTTCTACTCCTTCCCTCTTTATTCGCTTTCCCAGTTCTGCAAAAGGCCTACACTGATCTTGCTTTGGCGGTGAAACTTGGAGGTGGGGTGGAGAGGGCCGGCAAAGCAGGTAAGGCAAGTGGCTAGTGAGGGCTAAGAGGAGGAGGAGACGTCTACTGAAAGGGAGAAGGAAGAAGGGTTGCTTATACTAATCTTAATGCCCAACAAGGTTTATAGGTACTGGGACCTATGTGAGAAGGTGGACCTCCTGCGTATTTAGTCCCCTGGTCTTTGGGCTGGGTCCATATGCTCTTCCTGTGACTATGCCCTTTTCCTTTTCTTTCAGGGTTTTAGGCCAAGGGTGAGATGATAGGGCTCTCTTCTGGTATTTGCATGTCTCCTGCTTGTGGCTGCCCCTTAGCATCCAGTACATCATACTGAAATAGTGGATGGGGGTGGGGAATGTGTGTGGCTAAAGGTAGCTGCTTAGTCAGGAGAGTTTGGCTTGAAAATGCCAAAGGGTGAGGAGGCTTCTGCCTGGGGCAAAGGATAAAGGAAGGACAGATGAGTAAGACAGACTCTGCACCCTGGAACTCAAATTCAACCAGCACAAGGCTATCGTGCTACTCAGACCCCTTCTGTCCACTTAGCCTCTGTTTTGGCTATTCAAGCCAGCTCTTGGCTGGCTTCACTCTGACTATTGAGCAGCTTGCCTGGCTACCACAGTTGGGACTACTGATTTGGGAGGATGGGCCTGCTGAGTGGACAGTCCTCAAGCCCAGTCACAGTAGGGCAAAGGGAATCTTGACATTTTCTAAAATAAAAAGTCCAACCCTGCTAGTAATGGGATCGTTCTGGAGGGTCCTAGGCAGACAAATCTGTTTATGCCAATAAAATTCTGCTCAAACCATTCCAAATTCCAGAGATACAAGCCGGCTGGCTCAGCCAGACTAGAGGAAGAGGGGAGGGAGGGCGAACTTCTGGCCTTCAAAAACAGACCTCCAAGGACAGATATTTTTAAGATCAGATCTCTGGGTCAATGTTTTTTAACCTAGGCCCAGGCCAAGTGTTTCATCGGGGTCCCAATCTCTGGCCCCCATAAAAAGGGCTCAAGATTTGTCAAGTGATTTTCCTAGGGCTCACCCCCCAGCCCTGCCTGTGAGCCCGAAAAGTCAGCTTGGGGGATAACTTTAGAACCTGCCAGAAACTCTATAGAAAGTTGGGGTCCTTGCTGGCAACCAAGTGATCCCATTTGGCTTGGGAGACATGGGGTGTTGGCCAGGGAGGCCTGAAAACAATATTTTACTTCCCACCAGACTCTGTGGGACCACAGAGGAAGACCCCCATTTCATTTTTTTAATCGTGAGATTATGATTGATAATAATAATAATAATATCCTGCGACATGATTCCCTCATCAAGTGGTTCTAAAGGGCCTTGCTGCTTTCTTTCCCTCCACAGCTTGCAACACCAATCCCCCCATTCATCCCTGTCCCTGCTCAGCAATGTCCGTGGCCCCAAGCCGTCCAGTTGGAGGGCGGGCTGCGTCTGTCGCCTGGGTTCTTTGGAAATGTCGGGCAGCCAGAGGGTTAGACCTAAGGAGCCCCAGCGCCTCCTCATGCATTATCCGCTCCCCACTTTCCCTGCTCACCACTTTAGTTTTCTCGTTTGAAAAGAAAAGGAGGTTAAAAACCCGTTTTATGGGGGAATGTAATTGCGAGAGCGGGATGCGCTCTTTAGAAATGCGTGCTCTTAAATGCTGCCGTCGTATCATTACCGAAATGGGTACCATTCGGTTTCTGCAGATACGACTTTCTCTCATTCTTTACTTTTTTTATTAGCCAATCAAAGTGGCTTCCGAAAGCTATTTGTGATTTGTAAAAAATAGTATCTTTCAAAATGCTGAGTTGAAGCATCTCGCTCATTTCGCCTTGGATTTATTATTCTAATCTCAACGGTAGAAACAGGATGATGCAGCTATTAAGTTGGGGGGCAAATTCGTTTTTCGGGATAAAAAAAAAATCTCCGCACTTTCCTCCCCTACTCTTTCACTGAATGCCCAAAGAAAATGCGGGTCATGGAGAAATTTGGGGTGCCAAGGGAAGATGTGTACCGCTGAGGGGCTCCGACCCCTTGAAGGAGAGAGTGGGTTGGTCTCCCCAGTTTCATATTCCTGGTATGAGATGCCCCAGAGAGTGCCTGAAAGTTGAAAAGTTACCCCCCAGCCCCAATTAAAGAGGATTCAGAACAGGTTGTGTGCCACAATCTGGAAGTAAAATTTCCGGTGAGTTGCCGGGCAGTGCTGCCCCATTCTTCCCGCTGCCATTGTGAAAAGCTGGGGCAGCGCTTCCTCGTCGTAATTTTTAACTACCTGTTATAAAATTTATGGGTGGGTTTGTAAAAGGAACAGGTCTCTGCATCCGGCTGAGGGAACTGCTTTACTTACTATGGAGGAAGTTTGGGGAGGGGATGAAGGGTCTTCTGTTGGCTAGCTGAGCACCCAGCCCTTGAAATTCCCTTGCCATCTCAATGTCGGTCAAGAAAAGAGGCGCCCGCTTTTAGATCTCCAGCCAGTAGGGAGTGGCTGGACTGCAGTTTAGCAAATATCCTCTACCAGGTAATTTATACTGGCCTCCCCACACTGCACTTATTACCAGTATTGGAGGTCTGGGGAAATGGGGTGCATAGACTTTTAGAGTAGAAGGCAGAATTCAGAGCAGTAAATGGCTCTCTTATGGGGCCTGCAAATTCTGAAGCCAGATCCCAGCTGCCTAGACATTGAAGATCTTCCCTCCCCCTTCCCCTCTGAAAAGACAGGTATGTGGGCAACCTGAAAGGGTGACAAGGTTTCAAAGAGCCTTGCTACGAAAGAAAGAAAGAAAGAAAGAAAGAAAGAAAGAAAGAAAGAAAGAAAGAAAGAAAGAAAGAAAGAAAGGAAGGAAGGAAGGAAGGAAGGAAAAGGAAGGAAGAAAGGAAGGAAGAAAGGAAAAAAGGAAGCTGGACCAAGATCTTCAGCTTTAACATTGTTTTATTTATTTATTTTTTTGATGATTGAAAGTTACCATTAATATCTAGAAAATAAGATGAACCTGAATGAAACTAGAAATAGTCTTGGGTGTTGGGAGTGTCATTCTGTCTGAGAACGGGACCACCTGGGAAATGAAAGTCATTTTAAGGAGTCTTGAAGCTGCACAAAACTCTCACCCCTTCTGCTGCCTCCAAAGGACTGCCAAATCCCGGTCCAGCTCTCTTCCTTTAGACTCCATCTACGACAGGCTTGGTTGGGAGGGCTGCCAGCAGCCTGAGGCTCCAGTTCTTTTTGATGGGTGGGGAGTTGGGGGGCTTGCCTGGGGCACTGCAGTAGAAAAGATGTGTTCTCTTTCTAGAAAACAAAGGTGGGATCAGGGACGGTATTCATTTTCAATTCCTTCATCTCGCCCGCCTCCGTTGCCCCAAGGCTGCAGAGCTCGGCAAAGCTTTCATTTTCATCAGGTCCAATATCATTTACCTTCATTTATTAAGAAAAGTATTTAAAATTTGGGACAGCAAGAGAAGGCAGTGGGTTCTCAGCATTTGAACCCTCTTTTCTTCCCTCCCTACATCCCCTGTCTGCTCCTGCTGTGTTAGTCTAGAGCAGCCGGCCTTTGGGGAGTGGGCGGTGGGTGAGGGTGGGGTGGGGGTCGAGGGATGCTCCCTTTCTGAGAGAATTGGGTAAACATGGCGACCGTGGCGCCCATTTGCACACGCTACACAAATGCATCGCATTCCCGGTTGTTTGCAGAAAATTTACAGCTGAGTAATAAAAGTTTACGATCGACTCACAAGTTGGATTGGCCACAAGAAGTCATGTGGATTCCATCCATGAACGTGAACTTTTTATTGTGGTTTGTCCGTTCCGAGCGCTCCGCAGAACAGTCCTCCCTGTAAGAGCCTAACCATTGCCAGGGAAACCTGCGCTGGGCGCTCTGTTCATTACGAGATTTTTTTTTTATTAATCTGATTAATAATTATTTTCCCTATTTAATTTTTTCCTTAGGTGGAGTTGCCGGAAGCCGGGGGGGGGGCACCTGGGGAGGGCGGGGTGGGAGGGGAGAGGCAGAAGTTGAGAGCACCTCTCTCTCCCTATACCCGACCCTCTGGCCCCCAAGGGGCAAGAGGTTCGCGGGTGTGGGGGCTGAGATCCGGAGCTGCAGATGCCTCCACCCCTCCCCTCTCCCAGAGTCTCCCTCCTGCCCCTTCCCTGCAACTCTCCTTAATTTTATTTGGCTTTTTAAAAAATCAGGACTTTTTATTTATTTTTAAATTTATAAAAAGTATATGTATGTGTGTGTGGAGCTGGGACAGGCTCGGCAACGGCACAGAATGAGGAAAGACAGAGTGGGAGAGAGAGAGAGGCAGAGAGAGAAAAAGAGAGAGAGAGAGAGAGGGAGAGAGGGAGAGTGACAGCAGCGCCCGGTAAGTGTTTCCTTATTGGTTCAAATATGTAACTAATGGTCCGTAGCTGGTGGCGGTTTCAAGATAAGGACAGCAATGGCTTGTCTTGGTTAGAGAGAAGAGGGGGCTGGTGAGAGGGTGGGCGCGAGGGTAATTAAGGGGAGGTAAAATGGGAGGATGGGGTTAAAGCTGAAATCCTGGTAGTGGGGAGAATGTGTTGTCCTGATGTCGTTATGCGCCGAAGTTGGGGGTCCTGGGCGGGAGAATCTTGGCCCGCCGGGCGGAAGTCCCTGGTCTAGGGCGCGGAGCCCTCTGCTTGATGCCCACAGTGTCTGTACCTGCTTATTAGCTGACTACTCTTGGCTGGTGGAACTGTAAAGTGGTGGCCTGGAAGCTCAAACTTCAAGGCAGGAGAAAGTACCCGTAGTCTGGGCCCATTGCCCCCTATGCAACGTCAGCTTCTTAACCCCCAAACAAACTTTCCAGAGCCCCCTCCCTGTCCGGCAGCCCCCTCCTACTCGGAGAGCTAGAAGCCAGGCCTCACACATGCGCAGTGTGAGCCCAGGGCCGGGCTGCGGAGCAGGAAGCGGGCGCAGCTAGGCGGGCGGCGGAGCCTGTTAATTGGCAATTAGGGGGGGAGGCTGGTGGCTGGTGCGCGTCAGCCAAGGGGAGAGAGTCTGCCCACCCTTGCTCCCGCCCCCACCCTGGCGCATAGGAGGGTGGGAGGCGACCTACGCTGTGCGGGTGGAAGGAGTTGGGGGTGGGGATGCAGAGCTCAAAAGCCATCTTGTGCTCGGAGAAACGCGGCCTAAAAGCTTACCCCCCCTTGTGGGCCCAGCGCCCCCCACCCACACTTGCGGTCACTCCACTTGGGATGCCACTCCAACTTCTTCCTGCGCCTTGCAGGACTGCTCTAGATTAAGACCTGCCTTGTCCCGGTGGAGGTGGGAATGAGAGAGACCTCCGGTTGGGCGGGGATAAACCAGGCCGTGCCCCCAGGACTTCGAGAGTGCTGCAAGCCCCCCCCCCCCAGCACTTTATGGGTAGGGTTGGGTGAGTTTCCTTCGGAAAGGGCATCAGACTAAGGTGGTGGGTAGAGTCCCGGATCTTCCTAATAATTGGTGCTAATGACGTGTTGTATAATCTTAACCTGACACATATGGTTTCATAACATAGTAGCTTAATTTCTTCCAAATGTACGTGGCCCTGACTGCATTGCAGTTTGATATATGACCCCGCCCTGCTTCCAGGCTTGGATCTGAGGCGACCCTGTTAGTGTGAGATTGTGTTTATAAGGAGCGGCGCGCGGCGTGCACACAGAATGCTTACACACCCAAACAGACACCCCTTAGAGCTGGGAAGGCGACATGCTCCTGGCGAGGGCCCAGACACTAGGAGACAGACTCACACCTTCAGTCTGCGTCAATCTCACCCGCCCCCCATCTTCTCCCAGAAGCTCGTCTGAGAGTCTTCGCCCAGCAGTGTGGGGGAGGGGATAGCTGGATTTCCTGTTTAAACCCAGACCTATCGC